>NC_050454.1:38951934-39231614 GCF_903995425.1 Onychomys torridus | reverse complement strand
TGACAAAATTTACAATTCTCAAAAGAGGAAGGAAAAGAATACCTCAGGAAGTAATTGATGAAATCTGTTGTTAGTTAAATTAATTACTTCGGCTAACTCCTAGTCCATATTTTTTAAAACAATATCTTTTGGAGGGGAGGGGGTTGAGACAGAGTTTCTCTGTGTAGCTTTGTGCCTTTCCTGGATCTCACTCTGTAGACCAGACTGGCCTCAAACTCACAAAGATCTGCCTGCTTCTGCCTCCCGAGTGTTGGGATTAAAGGGGTGTGCCACCACTGCCTGGGGGAGTGGTGGTAAAACAATATTCTTATTCATTGAAAATGTATACATTTATACAATGTGTATTATCATGTACACACACCCCTGTATCTCTATAGTTAGCCCACATGCATCTTATCCTGTCTCCTGACCAACTTCATGGCCTTTAAAACATTATTTATTATTATAATTTCATTATTATTATAAGTCAAATTAGTACTGCCTGTCATGCTCAACTTAACTGAATCCTGGGCATATATGGGGAGAGGGAATTTCAGTTGAGAAGTTTCCCCTATCTGACTGGCCTGTAGGCAAGTCTCTGAGACATTTTCTTGTAGAGTTCAGACATGAAGTAAACCTTTTCTTCCTTAGGTTGCTTTTGGTTATGGTATTTGTCACAGCAGTAGAAAGCAAAGTAGTATGGCAGCCATCTGTTAGTACATAAACAATGTACTAATGAGATGTACCAGTGGCCACATCTCAAAACCAGAATGACTTGTGGGAGCCCGTTTTCGGGTTCCTCATGGCTTTACCCAGCAGGTCCACAGAAAGGATGATGAGGGCCGCAGGCCTGAGTGCAGGTGTCTGAAATGCTCTGCACTTGGCTGTGCTGTGGGGGAGGAGGTCTTTTGCTCCACCCCTTGGTGTATCTATATACCCTGGGCCAGAGCCAGTCAGGGCCCATTGGCAAAGGTTCCAGGCCCTCTCGAGGCTGTCTTTTATTTTTCTATCTGTTTAGCTCCACACTATAAATCCTTCTATCTAATATTTTCTGCTGCTCACACTCAAGAAAACTCTGTGGAGCTGTGGGGTTGGTGGGTAAACACCCCACAGAATGGTGCCATGAACAGGGACTAAAGATAAAAAAGGGGATGAAAAAAGGGGGACTAAAGAAAAAGGACTAAAGACAAATGAACAGGGACGAAAGACGAAAGAAAATAATAGTTCTATTCCAGAGTTTTTGGCGAAATTGTGTGTCAGCCCTGCCAGTGGAAAGTGGCATGCCAGTGTTACAGAATATATATATATAAAAGAGAGAGAGAGAGAGGCAGGGGTTTTATCCTCAAGAGAAAAGGAAAATGGATTGGATGGATGTTCGATGCTGCAGCGCAAAATTCTCTTCTGTCAAAATTTTCTATCTTCTATCCCTTTCTCAATTTCTATCTGTGAAAAATAGGTATAAGGCATAGTGTAGTAATATAATGTAGGAAAAACTTAGAAATGTAAAATCGTGTAGAAAAATTTAAGATAACTAAAAGCAACTAGACAGAAAAACTCTTCAATTTGCTAACTTTGGGGGCTATGAATGCAAACTGGGGGAAAATCTTTCTTTGAGCTTTACGGGTAGTAAAAAAATCTCTTCTTTGAGCTTATGGGGAAGAAAAAGTTTCCTATGGAAGCTTTTGACCTGGGGACAGCTGAAATGCTAAGTCCAAGTGGCAGGAGAAAGTGATTTCTCCCTGAAGCAAAAAACGTGGGAGTAAAAAGCCAAAATTTAAAGTTGGGAAGTTTTGGGAAAAGTTGGTCTTTCTCTTCGGGGGAAAAAAAAATCTTTCTCTTAAACTATAAAGCTTTTCTTGAAAATTTGGGGGAAAAATCTCGCTTAAAAAAGTCTTAATCTTTCTCTTAAAAAACTTAACTCAAGCCTTTCAGAACTCAGAAGGACAAATTAGAATCACCTGAAGATATTGGTATGGGGACCACCTGTGATTAGTTCTAAGGAAAAACAACAAACCTCAAGACAGCAAAACCTCTCTAAGTTCTCTTTCAAGCTTTAAAAATCCTCCCTGTGATGCAGGAAGCAGGGGCAAGTTTCTACAAACCTCTAAGCTCTGTCTCTTCAAGCTAGTAAAAGACTGTGGGTCAAAATCTCCTGAGGGAAATGTTGGGAGAGTTTGGTTGAAAAGCTACAGAGCCCAAAGGGCAGAAAACCTTACCTGAGAAAAGCAAAAAAAGCCAACCTTTTCAGTTACAGTGAGCTGAGGCATCAAGGGTTTTGTTTCTGAGTGAGCATTACAGAACGAAAAGGTGCTCCTAATTGCCCTAATGCAAAGATCCCCTTAAGTGATACAAACTCTGTTAGCATTGTATCCTTGCTTCTGAGCAAAAACCCAGAGGTGACTGGTCAGCGTCTCTGAGTTGGAGTGCATTTCGGGGATACTAGGGTTCCTGTAGTTGCAAACTTCCTGGAGCACAGAGCTGAGGCAGGAAGGTGCAGGACCCAGGGGAAGATTGCTAATGAACAAACAAAGCTAAAGCCAGTGGGAATGGCACAGTTGTCCGCTTTCCTACAAGTCCCAGGTTGATAGGTCCACAGCTGCAAAAAGAAATCTGAGAAAAGCTTTCCTACCAGAGAAAGGACCTTTCTGGGAAAACAGTAAAGCTGAACTGTGTCTGAAGCAGTTGTGCTGCTGAGTCTGAACGCTCTCTGGGGAAAGAGCCCAGTAGTTCACAGTTCATGCATTTCCACTAGTTTGGCTATTTGTCCCTGTGCTTTTTCCAATCATGGTCTCAATAACTCTCACTCATGCAATCAAACACCCTGACCCTGGCTGTCATGATAAAACTCTCATCCAGTGTATGATGGAAGCAGAGGCAGAGATCCACAGCTGATCCCCAGGTGGATCTCCGGCAGCCCAATTGGTGAGAGAGAGGAGGGATTGTATGAGTGAGATATATTGAGACCTATTCTGGTATTTTTACTATCATCATGAGACCATAATACCTACAAAAGTCCCATTAGTCAAAAAAACAAAAACAAAACAAAACATGCTGGCAGTCTATGATTTTGAAGAAACTCACAGTGCTTACCATGCATCTGCCACATCCATGTCAAACAATGAGGATAGGAAAGAAGATCAATTATTTTATGCTACTGAGTTCCACAGTGGTGTTGTTGTTTTTCTTTTTTTTCCCAAAGCTATATTATGGATGTAGATAGCAATGATAAATCTGGTAATCAGACAGAGAACACTGTCATACACAAAATTTAAATCCATAGTATTGACTATAGGGCCAGTAGGGAACAAAGCAATTTCTGTAGAAAATCAAACACACAAATTAAACATCATCAAAGGTGACTGGAAAAGTAGAGCCAGGTCACAGTCAAATTTTTGTGAAAACTATTTTGAACAAACACATTAGACAATAAGAAAGATATCTAATCAAATTATGTCCTTGGGAAAGAGGTTAACCAGTAGGAATTTTGAAGTCTTGATTAGGCTCCTAGATGTTATATTTAATGAAAATATATTTTGTAAAAGGACTAAGATCAGAGTCTGCAAACAATATTGAGAGAGAAAAAAAAAAAAACAAGAAAGGCCATGATTTTTTTTTTTTTTTATATTATTGGTCAAAAATAAAAAGTTTTATTACCCAGGTTTTGTAAAAGATTCAATTTAAAGCAAATACTTTGGCCTCATCAAGGCAAGGGCACATTGAAGAAGTTCAACTGAGGTAGGGATCCAATCAGGTGTTTCCATCTGCAACTCTCAAAGAGCTCAGTTGGTGCTTTGGGACTCTGATTACCCTAGAAGACTATAAATCGAGGATTTTCATTGGACATATATCAAGGAAGCATTTCCTCAAGTAAAAATCAGTGAACCTGGAGTGAGGTCTCAAATCTTCAATCCCAGCACTCGGGAGAAGGAGGCAGGTGGACCTCTGCGTGTTTGATGTCAGTCTAATCTACATAGAAAATTAAAGTTCAGGCAAGGCTGCAGTGGATGGTTACATACACAGGAGAGGTTATGGAGGGCACAACTTCAGCTTGATGTTATTGTTTGTTTGTTTGTCTTCTTTTGTTTTGATTTTTAGAAAGGTACACAGTTTGGGAGGATAGAAAAGGGGTGTTTTTCTGTAAGGAATTATGAGTGGGGTAAATATGATCAAAATAAATGAGATATAATTCTCGAGAACTAAAAAATAATCTCAAGGGAGAACAAAAGTAATAGGATAAGAAAAAAGATAGAAATCAAGAAAGGTACAATATCTTATCTCAGACTCACTCTGAAATAACTGGAACTCTTCAGGAATAAATCATTATTTTGAAATGCATCTGTCATTAAAGGAAATAATTGAGATCAATTTATATGCTATCAAAATATAGGACAGAGTAACATGTCCTATTAGTTAAAATAAACATTTTACGTCATTTTTTCAAAACTTTTATCAGTTCTACTCTCTGACACCCCAACCAAAGCCAAAGTAGGTTTATGTCATTTATTGTCTTTGTCTCACATCCTAGCAAATTTCGGAATCAGACGGTATGTTCTACATTCATTTTATTGCTAATTATAAAAGCGATTAGAATATTTTAGATGAGCAACCAAGAGAGCCTTTTTTCTGCTTAAATTGTAATTTGTGCTGTTTTAACATTTTTCCATGCTTTGGCTTCCTTTTTATCTTCCTCGAGGCAGAAGCTTAGGCTGCTCCAACTCCAGTGAACTCCAGAGCTCTGGACTATGATCATTTGGTGACTGTGGGCTTCTGGTGGAAAACACTGTTTACAAGGTTAGAACATACTGCTTTGTGTGAGGCTAAACAGCTCTCTTCATTAGCAATCCACTGAATTCTGATGAACTTGTTTCAAATACTACTATTATGAAGTTTTTCCTCAAGTACTTCTTGGTGGAGGATTATGTAATGTGATAAAATCCCTAGACTGTGGGACGTTTTACACTCTGCTAAGAGCGGTAACTGTGCCTTTGCAGCACGTCCTCCACTTCTGGTGTGTGCAGTTTTCAGTTATGTGTGTGATGTTTTATTTGTACGATATCAAGATTTTTAAAAGGCATGACAAATTTTAACTACTGTAACAATTTAGAGACTCAATTCTGGTGACATAATAGGACTTTTAAGAACGTTAGAAAGTCTTGGCGGTGGTCTGGATAGACTGTGAAGGTTGTACAGGTATAAAAGAAAGGAACTCGGGATAGCCTTTTCTCTCCACTTAACAATTAAAATTAAGCCCTCATACAACAAAATAGGAAACATTACAGAAAGAATGGGTTTCCTAGAAAAATTAAACAATTCAGCTCTGAGCATGTCCAGTAAGAAAATTAAAATACATCTGGGTAAAGATCATAAATTGACAGTAGATATGAGGAGGGAAATCTAGTTTAAAATAAAACAATTTAAAAAAGAAAGATCAGAGGTGAGTGCCTGGGGTTATAGTCAGAGGCCCCGCCTCTAGGTCCCACCCCTGGGCACCAGCCATCCTGGGAGGACTTGCCCAACTTGGCCCCAGTCTCCAGCCATTCCACTGAGGGCCCTGCAGGAGGGCTTCCCTTTTCCAAGACTGCAGGCAGACCCTGCAATCTCCACGCCCTGCCCCCACACCCATCTGCCAGAGACCCCAGCCACTTCCTGAGACTCAGAGAGCAGCCCCCAGCTCACATCCCCTCCAGAACTCCCATCTGAAGGTTTCCCCTCTCCAAGACCCTCTGGTGGACCCTACAACCTCCACACCCTGTCCCCACACCCGTCTGCCAGAGACCCCAGCCACTTCTGGAGACTTAGAAACCAGTCCTCAGCTTCCGTCCTTCCCCGGAACTCCCATCTGGACCAGAGGAGCTCCCATCTGGACAAGATAAGGAGACCCCAGGGACTTTCCTGAGACTCAGAGTCCAGCCCCCAGCTCCCATCAGTCGAGCACTCTCATCTGGACCAGAGCTCACATCCCGCACAGAGAGAGGCTCCCTGAATCTGTCAGCTCTATCTGGACCAAGTGCATTGATAACACCAAGAATGAATCCACAAGGAGATGGGCAGACATCAAAGCAGAAGTACATACAACATAATAAAGAGCAATACAACATTACCAGAACCTAGCCCTTCTCCAACAGCTGGACCTGAACATCACAGAATGGAAGAAGCAGAAGAAAACAACCTTATAAGTAACATCATGAAGAGGCTAGAGCCTGATATAGAAGAAATAAAAAATAAAGTGGAGGAACAGACAAACAAAAAATGGGAAGAACGCTATAAAAAACTAGAGGAAAGGACAAATAAAGCAGAAGAAAACAATAAGTCCCTGAAAGAAAATCATGAAAAAGCAATGAAACAGATGAGGGAAACAGTCAAGACCAGAAAAGGGAAATAGAGAAAATGAAGAAGACACTAGCAGAAGGAATGCTGGAAATAGAAAATCTGAGTAAATGAACAGGAACGACAGATGCAAGTATAACCAACAGAATGCAAGAGATGGAAGAGAGGATCTCTCGTGTTGAAGATACGGTAGAATAAATAGATTCATCAGTCAAAGAAAACACTAAAGCCATCAAAGTTATGAACCAAAATGACCAAGGAATATGGGACACCATGAAAAGACCAAACCTACGAATAATAGGGATAGAGGAAGGAGAAGAATACCAACTCAAAGGCACAGAAAATTTATTTAACAAGATCATAGAAGAAAACTTTCCCAACTTAAAGAAGAAAATGCCTATGAAGATACAAGAAGCCTATAGAACACCAAACAGACTAGACCCCCCAAAAAAGTCCCCTCACCACATAATAATGAAACAACTAAATGTACAGAATAAAGAAAGAATATTAAGGGCAGCAAAGGAAAAATGCCAAGTGACTTATAAAGGCAAACCCATCAGAATAACACCCGATTTCTCAATGGAGACTTTGAAAGCCAGAAGGACCTGGACAGATATAATGCAGACACTAAGAGACTATGGATGCCAGCCTAGACTAATATACCCAGCAAAACTTTCAGTCATCACAGATGGAGTGAACAAGACCTTCCAAGACAAAACCAGATTTAAACAATACTTATCCACAAACCCAGCCCTACAGAAAGCACTGTAAGAAAATTCCAACCTAAAGAAGTCAGATACACCCTCGAAAACACAGGCAATAAATAACACCACAGCAGTAAACCCCAAAGAAGAGAAGCACACACACACTACCACCAAAACATAAAAATAATAACAGGAACGAACAATCACTGGTCATTAATATCCCTCAATATCAATGGACTTAATTCACCTATAAAAAGACACAGACTAACAGAATGGATATGAAAACAGGACCCATCTTTATGCTGCATACAAGAAACACACCTCAAATTCAAAGATAGACAACTCCTAAGAATAAAAGGCTGGGAAAAGACTTTCCAATCAAATGGTCTTAAGAAGCAAGCTGGTGTAGCCATCCTAATACCCAGCAAAATAGACTTCAAACTAAAATCAATCAAAAGAGATGATGAAGGACATTACATATTCAGCTCAGGAAAGATCCAGCAAGATGAAGTTTCAAATCTGAACATTCATGCTCCAAACACAAGGACACCCACATATGTAAAAGAAACATTACTAAAGCTTAAATCACATACATATAAAACCCCACACATTAATAATGGGGGACTTCAACACCCCACTTACACCTCTGGACAGATCTGCCAAATTGAAAGTTAACAGAGAAATAATGGACTTAACTAATGTTATGACTCAAATGGACTTAATCAATATCTACAGAACATTCCACCCAAACGAAACCCCATGGAACCTTCTCTAAAATTGACCACATACTTGGGCCCAAAGCAAATCTCAACAGATACAAAACAATTGGAATAACCTCCTGTGTTCTATCAGACCACCATGGTTTAAAGTTAGATTTCAACAACAATAACAAAACAAAAACAAAAACAAAACAAACAAACAAAAACTACAGAAAAATTTACAATTTCATGGAAACTGAATAATACTCAACTGAATCACCAATGGGTTAAGGGAGAAAGAAAGAAAGAAATTAAAGACTTCTTAGAGATCAATGAAAATGAAAACACCACATACCCAAACTTATGGGACACTATGAAAGCAGTGCTAAGAGGGAAATTCATAGCACTAAATTCCTACATAAAGAAGTTGGAGAAATATCACACTAGTGACTTAACAGCACACATAAAAGCTCTAGAACAAGAAGAAGCAAAGTCTCCCAGGAGGAACAGATGCCAGGAAATTATCAAATTGAGAGCTGAAATCAATAAAATAGAATAAAGAGAACAATATAAAAATTAATGAAACAAATATACAAGCCCTTATCAAAACTAACCAAAAGACAGAGGGAGAGCATCCAAATTAACAAAA
Organism: Onychomys torridus; assembly: GCF_903995425.1. Classification (NCBI taxonomy): domain Eukaryota; kingdom Metazoa; phylum Chordata; class Mammalia; order Rodentia; family Cricetidae; genus Onychomys; species Onychomys torridus. The sequence goes on along the minus strand of NC_050454.1, from coordinate 39,223,257 downwards.
TCAGAAATGAAAAGGGGGACATAACAACAGACAATGAGGAAATCCAGAGAATCATCAGGTCATACTTCAAAAACCTCTACTCCATAAAACTGGAAAATCTAAAAGAAATGGATAATTTTCTGGATATGTACCACATACCTAAGTTAAATCAAGACCAGATAAAACATTTAAATTGTCCAATAACCCCTAAGGAAATAGAATCAGTCATTAAAAGTTTCCCACCCAAAAAAAAAAAAAAAGCCCAGGACCATATGGTTTCAGTGCAGAATTCTACCAGATCTTCAAAGAAGACTTAATACCAATACTCTTTAAATTGTTCCACACAATAGAAGCAGAAGGTATATTACCAAACTCCTTCTATGAGGCTACAATTACCCTGGTTCCTAAACCAAACAAAGATGCAACCCAGAAAGAGAACTACAGACCGATCTCCCTCATGAACATTGATGCAAAAATCCTCAATAAAATTCTGGCAAACAGACTCCAAGAACACTTCAAAACAATTATCCACTATGATCAAGTAGGCTTCATCCCAGGGATGCAAGGGTGGTTCAACATACAAAAGTCCATCAATACAATACACCATATAAACAAACTCAAAGAAAAAAAAACACATGATCATCTCACTAGACACAGAAAAGGCATTTGGCAAAATCCAAGACATGAATTATGAACCAAAAGCTGTGGAGCCCCCAACTGGATCAGGCCCTCTGGATAAGTGAGACAATTGAATAGCTTGAACTGTTTGGGAGGCACCCAGGTGGTGGGACCCAGACCTATCCTTATTGCATGAGCTGGCTGTTTGGAACCTTGGGCTTACACAGGGACACTTTAGTCAGCCTGGAAGGAGTGGACTTGACCTGTCTGTACTGAATCCACCAGGTTGAATTGAATCCTCAGGGAAGTCTTGGCCCTGGAGGAGATGGGAATGGAGCAGAGGGGCTGAGGGAAGGTGAGGGTAGGGGCGGGAGGGGGGAGGACAGATGAACCCATGGCTGATGTGTAAATTTAAATACAAATATAATAAATAAAAAAGGAGAAAAAGAAAGAAAGATGATATTTAAATTCATTGAACTAAACATGATTCTGTTTATAATTACTTTGTAGTTTAAGACTCACATTTGTGGGCCAATATTTCATTTGTCCTAGTGAAATGTAAAATCTGGAGTGGGATGATATCTGACCCTGTTTAGCTGGCTTCTTAGGGTTTAACAGGTTTTATTGCTGTGAATAGATATGACCTGGCAACACTTATAAAGGAAAACATTTAATTGGGGTGGCTTACAGTTTAGAAGTTTAGTCCGTTATCTTCATGGTGGGAAACATGGTTGTATGCAGGCAGACAAGATGCTGGAGAGGTAGCTGAGAGTTGTACATATGGATCTGCAGGCAGCAGGAAGAGAGTGAGAGACAACAGGACTTTCTTGAGCATCCTAGTGACGCACTTTCTTCAACAAGGCCACCCTTCAAGTGCTAGGTCCCGTGAGCTTCTAGGTATCATTTTCATTCAAACCTCCACAGTGAAAAAATGGCAAAAAGATGATTATTTAGAAGAATATGGAATCTTTATGTGAGGGTTGTACCCTAGATGTGGTTTCTAAAAGCTCATCTCAGATCAAAGAACAATGCTGTTATTTGCTTTTTTCTTTTGGTTTTTTCAAACAGGATTTCTCTGCGTACCCTTGACTGTCCTAGACCTCTTTCTGGAGTACTGGCTGGCGTCAAGTTCATAGAGATCCATCTGCCTCTGCCTCTCAAGACTGGGAATAAAGGTATGCGCTACCATTACCTGGCTAAAAGTATTTTTATGAATTTATAAATTATCTCCGAAATGAAATAAATCAGTACCAAGTAAATAGCTTGTCCATCAAAACTGATAGTTTCAAAATGTCTTTAATAGATAATATCATTCTTAAATTAGGTTTCAAGAAAATATTGACTGATTTTTAACTTGAAAAGGTTGTATACCAGTGAGCATATAATATAATAGTAACACAGAAAATGATTGAATTGTATCCTAGATTGATACAGACATAAATAGAAAAGAGAAGTAACAGTAATTGGCATTGGCAATCAACCCTTTATGGCATCAATCCTTTACTAAAGAAGAAAACAGAAATGCTCAGAACCAAGGCTGTGCAAGGTGTTACACCACAGGCACCGGTTTCCAGAAGCCTGCCCATAGACCAAGGACAGATCCCAATCCCTCTGCCTTGGTGCCCCCCAAACAGTTTGAGCCAAACAACCATCTTCCGTATCCAGAGGGCCTAGTCCAGTATCTTTATACTTCTTGGTTAGTTGGCTAAGGGCCTGTGGATCCTGTTTATCTTCTCAAAGTACCAGACCTTACATTCATTGAATATTTGTGTTGCTTTTCTTTGTTGCTATTTCAATAATTTTGCTTATAATTTTATTGTTTCTTCCTATAAATTGGGTTTGAGTTTGGCTTTTTCTTATTTGTCCAAATTCTTGAATTGCCCCATTAATTTGTGCTTTTATTTACATTTTAATGTTGATACTTAGGGCTATAAACTTCTGTCTTAGAATTGCGTTCATTGTGTCCCAGGATTTTTGTTGTGTTGTGTTTCTATTTTCACTTAGTACCAGGAATGTTTTCATGTTATCTTTGACTCATTTATTGTTCAATAATGAGTTATCTCATCTTCAGTGTTTGCTGGCTAGCTTTATGCCAAGTCGACATAAGCAAGAGTCATTTTGGAAGAGAGAACCTCAATTCAGGAAATGCCCGACAAGATTGGCTTGAGGGCAATCCTGCGGTGCATTTTCTTGATTGGTGATTGATGATTGACATGGGAAGTCCCTGCTCTTTGTGAGCTGTACAACCTTGGGCTTGTGGTTCTGAATGCTATAGAAAAGCAAGCTCAGCAAGCCATGACAATGAAGCTAATGATAAACACTGCCCTGTTGTTTCTGCCTCAGTTCCTGCCCCCAAGTTCTAGCCTGAAGTACCTCCTTTAACTTCCTTAGATGATGGATTATAAGCTGTAAAATGAAATAAAATGTTTCATCTCCATGTGGATTTTGGTTATGGTGTTTTTTTGTTGTATCACAGCAGTAGAAACCACAACTAAAATGATGAGATTATACACTGCTGGAGTATTGCTTGCTGTTGACTTGAGGTTTTATTGCATGAAGATTGGAAAGGATACACAGAATTATTTCAATGTTCTATATTTGTCAAAGTTTTTTTCATATCCCAACATGTGATATACATTAAAGAAGCTTTCTTGCATGTGCTGTTGAGTAAAACGTATTTGTTTGTCATTTGGGTGGAATTTTCTATAGATATGTTAAAAGTCCATTTGAGATCATATGTAAAATGTCATTCAATTCTGAAGTTCTGTCAAGTTTTGGTCTAGATGACCTGTTAAAGGAAATGGGTGCTAAAAATACTACAATTATTGAGTTTGTGTTAATCTATGTCTTTAATTCTGTTAGTACGTTTTTAATGAAATTGTATGCACCAGAATTTGGAGCACCTGTTTTTAGCATTGTGATGTTTTATTTCTGATTGACTGAACCCATTACAAAAAAACACAACTTGACACAATGTAATGTAATGGATCATGGGTATCTCAGCTCCAGTGGACACAACTACATCATGGTTCTGGCATTTGTGACTTGGGGAAGAGCATCGATGAAAGGGCAGAATGATTGTTAGAACCAGAATACCAGGAAGTCTGCTGTGAAACAGTCTTTTCTAGAAATGGCTGCATAAACATGTCCAGAACAATGGTGTTAACAATGGGCTTAGTAATGTGGAATGAAGAAATTTTCATAAGCTTCCATCATTAGACAGAGAACAATAGACTACTAAAGACTGCTGAGACATGGAGAATTAGCCTCTACCAAGGGATAGGTCTCCTCATTGGTTATCCAATAGAAAGTGGCCAGCCATGAAACAATATACACACAAACAACAAATATTAACTCAGCAGCTTTTATTTATGTATTTGTCCATAAATATGTATGTGTTCACGTCTGCATTGGGCACAAATGTGTGACAATAATAATAAAAGAAAAAGAGGTTGCCAATTTGAGAATGGAACTTATGAGAAGGGTTGGAGAGAGGGTACCTGGGGGAGCTGTAAGTGGAAAAGGGGAAAGGGGGAAATGATGTAATTATATTTTTTGAGGGGGAAGAATTATTTATTTATTTATTTCCATTTTAGTGAGATTCAAATAGTTACATCATCTCTTCCTTTCCTTTCCCTCCTCCAAATCCTAACATATACCCATCCTTGCTCTTTCTCCAATTTATTGTCTCTTTTTTGATCAGTCTGTTGATGACCTTTCTCTCTTAATATTCTGCACTGTAAAGGCACTGTAGGAATTCCAACTTGGTTTCTCCATGTCTTATAGCCAAGGAATGTGACATGTATAGCAATCGATTCTTACCCTCAAGTTTCAGTGAGGAACCGACAGCAGTAGCAATAGTCAATTTTGGGAAGTGAGGGATTTCAGGAACTCCATGACACTATATGTAAGTTTTTTCTCTTATGTGTATTCAATTTTTCTTTGGTTTTCTGAATACACATACACACAGAAACACATAGACACACACACACACACAGACACAGACACACACACACACACACACACACATCCTTTGTGTTTTGGATTGATGTTGTTTTGATATTCCTAAAAGAAATGAGAGAGAAGGAGCAGAGAAAGAATGGAGGAGAGACACTTGGAGGGGAGTGGAAAGGATGAAGGGAAAAAATAAAAAGATGGGAAAATAAAATTTCCAAAAGTAAGAGCACTTGCAGAAATTCCATAAATAAATATAGTATAAGAGCCTTTCAGGCAGCAGTGGAAGTGTCTACTTTCAGTACTCATCGCTCTGTTATATTTTACATAATTCTTGCTATCATAGGAATGGAGACTACTAGTTCCATGCATTTTTTGCCCTTGTATTTGAATGATCATTTGCATTTTCAGACTGTGAAGAGGTGATAAAGCCTGGCTTGTTGCCTCAGGCTTCTAATAACAGCGCTCTGACAGCTGAATCAGGTGGCTCTCTATGAATCTGAGGCCAGCCTGGTCTACACAGTGAGCCCCAGTCCAGTCAAGGCTACACGTGGTGAACTGTCTCTCAAAAAATTATTATTTATAGCAAACATATTTAGGACTAGTGAATGTAAAACTAATATAGTTATGCTTTGTTTAATGTGCATACAGTCCAATATAGAACGCCATAATTTATATGTCTACTTGTAACACACAGCATTACTTATTTTAGATTTTCTTCTCGATAGTGATCTCTCAATATCCAACTCCCAACATTTAATTATTGATGTTTAATTTCAATTCAAATCCTTAATTTGTAATATAATGTAAGCATTACCACTATTTATTATATTGATGTTTTAGGATATACCAACTGTCCTCATCACAGAGAAGTATTTGGTCTGATACTTTATTGTGCATAAGGAAATATAAAGAGTAATCTTCCTTTTTTTTCCCGCTCTTCCAGAGCTGAGGACAGAACTTACTAGGCAAGTGCTCTACCACTGAGCTAAATCCCCAACCCCAAGAGTAATCTTTCTAAAACTAGGAAATAATACTGTTGTCTTATACTTTAATTTTTTTCATTACAATATCAACAACTCATTCTTGGGTATAAATGCCAAGGATGTGGGAAAATTGCAAATTCAATATTTTCTTTCTTCACTGTAACTTAAAAGACTAGAAACATGAAGCAAGTTTACCTTCTGTGATATATACATCAAATTATAGTGTAGTGTTTACCTTTCTCTGGATTTACAAGTTTCCAATATGGAGTATTTTCCTGTAGTTTGGGAAATTGTTACAGTCTTTTATGAATTTTGATTAGATCCTATTATTGTATCATAGTTAATTTCAGTCACAGGGAAGTTCTGTGGAATTTCTTACTGGGAAATTCTGTTTTTTATCCCCATTACTTCTCCTTTATCCTTTCTCCCTCATTTACACTGAGAAGTTTCCCTCACTTAATTCCTGTAGCCTCTCTCAAGCTATTTCTTTCCAGAACTTCACTTACATGGGTGATAAGATAAAAAGGTAGATTATTGAATCTAGTTTTAGAAGGCATGTACTAGTTTTAAATATTTTACATTGTAAAATTTTTGTATATTGTATACAAATTTTGTATATTGATACAAATTTGAGATTGATTTTGTTAGAAAATACTGTATATATATATATATTTCTAATCTTGTTCAAGGTATTATACCTATACAGTTCATTTAACAATGTGAAGCTATTTGCTAGTCCTTGAAAGTTATTATTACCAACTAATTGGGATAAAGAAATGTAAGTCATTACAATCGAACTTGTATTCATATTAGGTATGTTTTCAAGGTAAAGTAGAGATATATTTTAGACAGACAGGTCATCTTCAAACACTTAAGAGACCTAGGGAATATGGCATTTAAGTTGTTTTAATAACAGATTTTTTTTTTAACAACTGTGAGACATGTCTGCTTCTGCCAGTACCAATCTACTTCAGAGTACTGCTCAGCACCAATCTACTTCAGAGTACTGCTCAGCACCAATCTACTTCTACACTCATTATGGAGTTTGCTTTCTTTGTGGCATGTTAGCCACTGGGCAAGAAAGTGCCCTTGCATTGACTGCCAGCAGTATGCTGTCCAAAATGGACAAGCAGGACACAAAACAAAGGACTGCCGATCCTTGCCAAGACAAGGTAGGAAAGCTCTTTAGAAAATTCTGCTTCACAGAAGAGTTTCTCAGATATACTTAGCCTGTAGGCCAAAGAGAATGCCCCAACAGGCAGCTGACTGTTTCTGTTGTAACTCACATTTTTGGAAATCCCTTGTTTGCACTTCCTGTTTAACTAGGTAATATTTTTCCTTCTCAGGTTTCTGAGGCAGTTGAAGAATAGATAGTTATTCTTATAGTTTTCCTTGCTAAGAAATTCAGAAAAGAAACTCACTAAAGAGGTGTAAAATGTATAAGTTTAAAAGACATCAAAAGACAGCTTTTGGTTGGTAGTAAAAGTTAGGATAGAAAGTGAGTTATTTACCTTTTGGATTCACCAAATTGGATAGATAATGGAATATTTTCTCATAATTTGTCAAATGCAAATGGACTAGACATTGTTTATGTATTTATTGCCTGTATATATTGTATATAGTTACTGTATATATATATTTCTTATATTAGTTATAACTTTTTTAGACAAAAAGGGGAAAATGTGGTGATATTTTATTTTATACCCCAATAAAGCTTATCTGAAGATCAGAGGAAAAAAGCCAGCCACTAAATTAAACATAGAAGTCAAGCACTGGTAGCACACACCTTTAATCCTAGCATTCAGGAGGCAGATATCTGTGTGTTCAAGAATCTCTGTGAGTTCAAGGCCACACTGGTAACAGAGCCAGGCATGGTGGCACAAGCCTTTAATCCCAGCACTAACCATTGAGGTCTGTACAGACAGAAAGGAAGTGATAGAGCTGGACAGAAAGAGGAAGTGATGTAGCTAGGTGGAGAGAGGAAGTGAGATGGCAGGGACAGAAAGGCATATAGGCGTGGGTATACAGGAAGTAGGTCTCTTTGAAGACTGAGGTGTCAGTGAGGTAAGCTTGGCTGTGTGGCTTGTCCTATTCCTCTGATCTCTGGGCTTTCACCCCAATATCTGGCTCGTTTTTTTTTTTTTATAAGACCATTTAGCAATTCATCTTACACATGGGACTCTAATTTTCTCTACAGCACTATCACTTTGGTTTCTCTGGTTCATTTTCATCTTTGATCCTGTGTGTGTGTGTGTGTGTGTGTGTGTGTGTGTGTGTGTGTGTGTGTGTGTGTGTTTGTAAACTGTCACCCGAATTCAAGGCCAGTTGCTGAGATAGGAAAAAGAAACCACATGACAACACATTTATTTCTATGTGAGAATGAATAACAGGCACTAGCCAAGCACTAATGATATTGAAGAAAGTGACACAATTAGTTACTTAACAATACATATAATCTGTTAAGTATTTTCCCAAATTGTATACGAATATTATGTTCACATATATTCTGTAGCTAATGTATGCTTTTAAAAACAATTCATTCTATAAACAGTCACAAAATCAAATATATATTCCCTGTCAATATTAAAAATTTACATTCATAAAAACTGAAGGAAATTTTTATGAAAACTAAATACTTAAGTAGAATGATAAATTTTACCTCTTCCTAAAATTCCTACAGATCATCAAGGTTTTTGTTTGTTTGTTTTTGCTTTTTTGTTGTCTATAAAACATGAAGAAATTCGTTTCCCTTTACAAATATACTAAAACTTTTTTTTTTTGGCTCTATTCTACACAGAAAGTAAAGAGCTTTCTACCAAGCTAATTCTCAGTAGTCAGGAGTTAATGTTCAATGCTTTTATCTGACATTACACGAGTTCAAAGTGTGTTGTAAATGTCAGTAATCAATTCTACAAAGGATGTCTCAGAGAATGGGATTAGGAGGCAAACCAATTCTGAGTCTACTGATAACTTCAAAGTATATGTTTGTATACTCCATGAAAAACATTAAGAAGATAGGAATCAAGTAAAAAAAAAAAAAAAAACCTAATTGATATTACTACAAAGGTCAAACCAAAACAGTAACTGCATCTCTTTACAGAACTCAGAGGATTAATCGCCTCCATGTATCACAGTCTTCAACTAAAATCATCTAGGAAGCATTGGTTCTGTGAGGATGAGATGCAGCCACAGGCTGTTATACAATTTGTTGACGATTACTGAAGGCATTAGTATGGGGGGGGGGGGGGCGGATCTGAAAGTGCTCCAGACTTTGAAGCTAAGTCAGAGTAAGGAGTTACACTTGTGTTCCAATCAGATGGAAATATTTGAATGCTGAACTACTACCTGGATAGACAGACAAGTTCATAAACAGAACTACCCAACTAAACAAAACTTGACTGCTGAATAACAAGAGTTAGCTACTACACTAGGAGAACTGGAGTATAGTTCTAACATTTTCAATACTAAATAACATTTAGACACTGAGTCAGTTGTGATTTGTTCAACAGAAACAGGGGAGTCCAGCCTGGTCAAACATGGACACCATTATTCATTTTGTCATTATCCCTAAAAAGATATACACATCAGCATTTGAACGTTTAGACTCTCCATCTAAAAACATGCAAGCATTTGAAAATATTGAGGAATTTGAAAATATTTGGGCCCAGTGAATTTATGTGAAACAGAACACAGTAAATATCTGGTAGGAGTTAAAATGTAAATTGTTATTGTAGTCTGTGTGCTTTTATCAAACTATAAGTAAGATGTAAAACTTTTAATTCTAGAGCCGGGGATGGTGATCAAGTAATTAATAACCCAGTCCCTGGTAATCTTGTTGGAACACATTTGTTTTCCTACTTCATGTTTTTTCCTACTCTGCAAGGCTAGGGCAAGACACATAGAAAGAGCAGCACTTATGTCTGCATATGAGAAGACAAGGAAAGTGTGACCAGACTACCAAAGAAAGTATTAGTTAAAAACGTTCACCCACCTTCAATGCAATAACAAAACACAGAACATCCAATACATTACTTTTTTTCCTCAACAGATGTAGGCTTCTCTATGAAAGACTTGCCACATCAGCTAATTTTTAATTTTAAAAATATTCTTTTTTATTATTTAAGAATCTCATATAGTGAATTTTAGATATATTTATCACCCTTTCCCTACTCTTCCTGATCCACACCTATACTTCGTGATCCACCCAACATTATCTTCTTTTCCTCCTCAATATTTATTATTATTATTATTATTATTATTATTATAATTATTATCATTAAGTTAATTGAGTCTAATTTTTGTTGTCTGTATATTCTGTATACTCTAATTTGTGTTGTCAAGTGTTTGGGTCAAACAACTTGATTTTTGTGGTTCAATAGCTTGCTTTTTTTCCTGTAGTCCTTCATGACCTTGATAACCATTCAAGTCACCTTCATCTATGCGAAAATGTGTGTGATAAAGGTGTGAAGATAAAGAAAAGAATGAATGAAAACCAATGTCTCAAAGAATGAGAAACTTTCACTTGTCTGTAATGACCTATGATAGGAACAAGTTTAGTAACCCCTTCGATGTGGGGAATTCATTTTCGGTATTCACAGTAATGTGTTGCCAGCAGGAAGGAAACAAGACAAAAAGTAGGGATAATTTTGTTGGACTAAAATGAAGGATGTGCATGTTCTTGAGTCAGTGCACCGGGTATGTCCTACTGACTTATTCATTTATTCTCTGCCTTAAATGAGAAAGGGAAATGTAATCATTGCTTAAATAACTTGCTATCAAAATAAAATAAAAATAAAAATAAAACCAATGCGTTAGTCAAAAATGGAGATATGATATTGTAAAAGGAAATAGAACATTAAGGTTATTTCCAAGAATTACTCTAATGATTAAAAAAGTACAGAGACAACTAGCCAAACTAGTGGAAATACATGAACTGTGGACCGATAGCTTAGGAGCCCCCATGGAACTGGATGAGGCCCTCTGAATAAGTGAGACAGTTATTAGCTTGAACTGTTTGGGGGGGGTGGCAGGCAGTGGGACTGGGACCTGCCCCTAGTGCATGAGCTGGCTTCTTGGAACCTAGTGCCTATGGTGAGACCCTTTGCACAACCTTGGCACAAGGATGAGGGGCTTAGACCTGCCTCAAATGAATGTACCAGGCTCTGCTGACTCCCCAGGGGAGGCCTTGCCTTGGAGGAGGTGGGAATGGGGAATGGTTTGGGGGGGCTAGGGGTGGGATGAGGGAGGACAGGGGAGTCTGTGACTGATATGTAGGATGAATGGAAAATTTCTTAATTAAAAAGAATAATAAAAAAGTAAAAATAGCCAATGCAGAACATCAATAGAAAGTCAAATGATAGAGACTTCGTATAATGCCATGTTGACTTTTGTTTAATCATTCTATAGGTCAATTTTCATATTTGTTTCTGCTGTCTATCTTAGTATAATTACATGCTTTGTGTCATAATTTTTGTGTCCATATGTGTGCTTTTGCATTATGTGAGTTCCTAAAGTGTGTTTGGTTGCAGTTTAAAGGACCTTTGACAATGGCATGAGCTACCAAATCCACCTTAGTATTAAACATTCATCTCAAAAACTGTGCTTACAAACAACTGTGCCCCATGGTATTGTATCATCTCCTGGTTATTTCTCTCTATTCTAGGCAATTCTAATTTCAGATTCACTCCTTGCAGCATGTGATTGCTAAAATTATATATCCTGAATATGTTTTCAGTTCATCATAAAGAAAATAACCTTTAACTTTTTTGAGTGGTTTAGAAATCAGGCCCTTAATGTTTTTTTTTTCCCCTTTGTGTATGTGTGTTTTATTTTAGTTGTTTATTTTTATTTATTAATTTTATAATTTAATTTAATTTCACATATCAGCCACAGATTCCCCTGTCCTCCCTCCTCCTGCCCCTCCATCCTCCCCCCAGCCCACCCCCCCATTCCCATCTCCTCCAGAGCAAGGACTCCCCTGGGGATTCAGCTCAACCTGATAGATTTGATCGAGGCAGGTCCAGTCCCCTCCTCCCAGGCTGAGTATTTGTACATTTAAAATATTAAAGATCACTGTGACCATGTCATGACATGAGGTTCAGTATGCTGGGACACTTTGCTCAGCCCAGGCACTTAATGTTTAAAACTCTTCCTCTCCGTATACAGAACCTCACTTCATGACATGGTCACTGTGGTCTTTATATTTTAAATGAACAAATACACTCTAATTGACAGGTGACAAAACTGAAATTTTATTTCAACAACACGTTGTGAAATAATTTTTACTTTATCACATTTTTCTCATGTTACTTACTGATCATCCAGAATGAGGTCAAATGTTAACTTGTTCTATCTTTAGGGATGTGGGGCAACAGATAACTTCAACTCTGTTTCCAGCTTTTTGGTATTTAGAGAACATAAAGCACATTCTGGAAAGTCAGTTGAGTGGTTGCCTATCAACTTGGGAAGAAAATGTTTGAATTTTTAGTACTTGAAATCATGAATTTAGGTTTCAGTTCACAATAAGCAAACTGTTTTGTTCCTCAGATTCACTACAAGGGTTAATATCAGAATGTAGGAAGCTAGGACACAGTGCTAGAAGAATCAGTAACTACAAGCTCCTCACATGCAAAAACCAATAAAATCTCAGATCATATACTGAAGTGTAAAGCCATGTGGTATCAGACAAAAGCCGTCCTCTTAAAAAATGATGTCTCTCTTGTCCAAGTTTGAAATGTTGCTTAGCTTTTAAAAGTCTTTGACAGGGTTGTCTATCCTCCATTTCCGGGAATAAAGTTTTAAATAAAAAATACTTCCCATTAGGAAACATAAATTGTTATCATAGACATAAATCAGTAGAATTTTGCTCATGTCTCAAGCAGATTAACAACAGAGTTCTCTTAGTGTCAAAGGCATCTTTTAGATTGAAATTTTTACCCAGATTTTCCCTCAAATCTCAGCACTATACAAAGATGGAACAAATCATTACACACTAATTTGTCCTGCTATAGACTAAATGAAATAATTGGAAGTTTAGGAGGGTGGTTATATTATCTCTCCACATAAATACAGCACCCTGGAGCGACTTCTGAAATGCTGCCTTAAAGGACACGGATATTCATGGCTCGGTAAGCAGTACAGAGTTAGATGTCATCCATTGCTGGTTCTATCAGCCAAGTTGCTTTGAGCTGTTACCAAATTGCACAACCATATGTGATAGCCTTGAGCTGAACCATCAGCTTGGTGCCCCATCTGTGTTCATTAAAATATTTCTCTATGTACTTAATCAGGGCCCAGTTTTTCAGAGTTGTGTGATACTTATACTACTTAATTAGTACAGAATACATGGATTATAATTCTGCTTAAGCAAGCTTTAAATATGTCAACTAATCTCTTACGTCATTGATTTTCTAAGAAATTTCATTGTTATAATTCCAGAAGTAAATCATCGTCCTAATAGACTCAGATCTCTCTATATTGGTGGCTCTCTGATTTCCTGTTTAAACAACAAGGTGTCAAAATTACTCATAAAACATTGTTTTCATAAAGAAGAAATAGAGGCTTTTCCTTGTTAGTATCCTGGAAATAATATATTATAATAACTCTATAGCATAAAAGTGTAATGATATACACTAATAACTATATACAATTTAAATGTAAGCTAGAAAAGAGTTGAATTATATACAAGGAAAAGGATAGGTTATATTAAATAATACACCATTTTACATAAGAAATTTGAATATTCATAGATTGATTTTTTTACACACATAGCATTCTTTAAATCAATTTCGTTTAGATGCTGCAGAATTTTATGTATTTAGAATGAGTGTCTGATTTAATATTGACTCAGAATTTTAGAGACCCACAATTATTAACAGTTATTAAGACAAAAATCAATATGTACTACAAAAAAAGAAAGAGTAATGTTGTGCTTAGTGACATCAACAAGTTGTGCTTTTTATAGTTATATTGGCCTAACTTTTAACATAATAAATTATCATTATTTCTAACTGTAATGTCAAAAGTAATTCATTAGCAATGCCAGAACTGATGGTAACCAACTGTTGTAACTATGCAGTCAAAGCTTATTAATGAAAATCATATGCATTGTGAATTACACACAAAAAAATAATTATACCATATATATCAAATTTTCCAAACAAATACAATTATTTGTCATTAATTAATAAAATTTGATTTAAGAAATACAATAATGTATATATTTGAATAGTCTGCATGTGAATTAAAATGAACATAAATAATTATTATGAATGTTTTGTTATAAGTGACATCTAAAGTTCCACCTGCTATTGAAACACTTACTGGATACAAGTTCAGTTTTATCTATGTGAACAATTCTAACTCTGAACATTGAAACATATATTGGGCCAAAATTCCATGTTATCTGTCATCTATCCAAGCAATGCTACCTCTGAACACTTACAGAAAAAGTAGAACATGAAGTAAAAATTTCTGGAAGGTTTTTATTGATCGGCAATGTAACTCCTTGATTATAACATCAAGAGGTTAGGGAAAAGAAAGAAGAATCCAGACTCTGTTAAAAAATGTTGCTCTGTTGAAATTTCTTCTTCCTGTCTGTAATACTTGACTATGATGTCATGTTAGGATTTGATATTGATGTGTTAGACAGAGGAAAAACTATTTAAATGTAATTACTATATATATATATATATATATATATATATATATATATATTATTTAAAAACAGTGTAAAAAGTATTATTCACAATATATGGATAAATAATTTCATGGCATTTTATCATGGCAATAGAAAAGTAGCTAATACAGCCACAAACCCTAGAATCTGTTTAACATTTGTGACTCAATTCTAGAATTTCTGTAACCTTCTATAGCACACAAAAATAATTGTCATTTCCAACTCTAAATATCTAAGGAAATACTGTCCTTGATCTGACATATAAGACTTGATTTTCTATGTAATACCATGGGCAACACCCATTCTGTTCATTGGCCTAAAAGCTTACTGTCATGTTAAAAGTATGTATTGAATATATAGTGCTAAACCTTCTAAATAAGTGTAAATTATTTGGTATAAAAACTATACTTATCAGATTATTAAGGCAAACCAAATACTGGAATGATATTTTAATCTATGTTTATGGAAATATCACACCTACACAAGCACATCAGTGTTTGGAATATACATATTTAGTTTCAAAATAGTTGATAAAAAAGTTAGAGTCCTGGTTTTTGTAGGAGTCAGAACATGAATGTCATGCTTCCCTATGTTATTGACTAATTGAATTTTATATTTTTCTTTTTTTTTTTTTTTTTTTTTTGAGCTGAGGATCGAACCCAGGGCCTTGTGCTTGCTGGGCAAGCGCTCTACCACTGAGCTAAATCCCCAACACAAATTTTATATTTTTAGAAGAATTGTTTGAGTATCTGATATGTTTTAATAATGACTCATAATATTAGAGACACACAATCATTAACAATTAAGACAAAAATTAACAGGTTCTATAAAAATAGAAAGAGTAATGCTGTGACTTGATGTCAACATGCTGTGCATCTTATAAAGTTTAACATAATAAATTGGCATTATTTCTAATTATAATGTCAAAAGTAATTCATTAACAATGCCAGACCTACTGCAAAAAAAACAACTGTTGTATCTACATAGTCAGAAAATAATATTGACATTTGTAAAGGCATTGGGAATTACAGAAGAATAATTAGATTATATAGCAAGTTGTCCAACCAAATAATATTATTTACCACTAATTTATAGCATCTGGCTGAAGGAGATGGGAATGAAGGGGAGGGGCTGGGGGAAGGTGGGGGCAGGGACGGAAGGGGGGAGGACAGGGGAACCCATGGCTGATGTGTCAAATTAAAACACAAATATAATAAATAACAAAAAACAAAAACAAAAAATGAAATATAATAAGATTTATTTTTATTTATATAGGAGGTTCCTGTGGAGGTCAGAAGAGGACATTGGTTTTTCTGCAGCTTGATTTACAGGTAGTTATGAGCCACCTGACATAGATGCTGGGAACTGAATTCAAGTTCTCTAAAGGAGAAGTAAGTGCTATTATTCACTGAGCTATGTTTCCTGTGGTTTTAAGGATGAATTATTTAGTAACAGAAGAAAGCACAGTAGTCCCTTAAGTTTTTATGTATGTTATGTGTTTTTCTTCTTCTCGGTTGCATTGGAATAATATTTATTTACTATGTTTTTCAAGGACAAAACATTCAGATGCTCCATGTGGAATTCCTTTCTATGTCATCTTCTCTGCCAAAAGTCATGCAGTCAACAGACAAATCCTAGCAGACAGTACTTGCATTCATCCTAAGTTTGTATTCATGAACCAGGGAAATGATCACAGGATAGATGTAATGGACCTGCTGGGAAATGAAATTGGCCCATTCTGCCACTTATCATCTGACTATGTGCAAACTCTTGTTTAACAAAGGCAATGATAGAGTCCTGAAATCTTTGATATACTTATATACTGTATACAAAGGACATAAAATGATGTTGGTAGTACCCTTTCCTCATGTTAGACTTAAAAATCAAACACATCAAAGCTAATAGACAAATCATTGTGTGAATGGCAGAAGAATATGTTTGCAGGGAACTCCATGGTTCCAACACAAATGGCATAGCTTCAATTTCAATCAACAAGCTTTGATTCTGCAAACTGACTCAGGGTGTGAAACAAGACAAAGAATCATGACGTTCCTTTTGATATCTGGCTTCAGCATTTTGCTTGTCTCTTCTTTATCATATTGGATTACACAAGTCAAGCAAAATGTGGTGGCCTATTTTATCTATTTTGCATCACCAGGAAATGGAAGCTATCTTTATAAGATCTACAGTCTGTTTAAAACCTTTTAGGAACTTATTTTCTGCTATAGTAGACCATGGATGTCCCCACAATGCCCATGTGTTTAAAAATGTGGTTCCCAGGGTAGGACTTGATTATATCCTGGAATCTCTAGGAATTGGGGCTTTGTGGGAACTTTAGGTCATTAAAGATGGGGGAGGAGTGTGGAATTCCATATTCTTCTTCATCTGTTTTGTTCTCTATCCACAAAGAAAGTGGCTATTGCTCTATCACACTCATGTCTTCATGTCCTGTTACAGTACTGCAAGAACTTGATTAGAAATTGAAGTCTCCAGCACTGGAAGCAAAAAGGAACCTTATTTTGGCTTAGAGTAGTTATTATAATAATGGGAAGCTGAATAGTGCATAGTGCAATATGTAGCTTTAGTAGCCTTCTCACTAAATGAAATGCTGCCATTAACCTTCTATTACTCTGATACCTTCAATCCACAGAGACCATGAAGAGAGCAGTTCTGTGACAGCATCTCCTGTGGCCTACAGAACAACAAACATGCTCGATGAGTCAGGTGCTTTCCTGTTTATTAGCACATTCTTTCTCACTTAGTTTTCTCTGGGAGGATGTGCTGGGACTCTTTAGATAGTTTACCATATACTGTTTTCTGTAGTTGTACATAGCAATAAAAACAATTCAAACAATCATTTCAGCCTTTTCCCAATCACTATGAAGGCACTTCTGGGAAGTCTACCATTTTTACTATGCTGTCTGACTTTATGGTTTATCCAGGCCGTGGTTTATCCATTTTGACAGCCTAGTGACAGACTCTTTGCAAAGGTGGTGACAATTCTCTCTCAATCTTAAATTCTGTCCAATTCCCAGGCACCTATTCCTTCCTTGCTATTTGTCATCCATAACCATACTCCAGGCATTTCATGTTTCTTATTGACAATAGATGGTAGTAAAATGAAGTGGGGAGAGGAACTTGTTTCTCTTTTGAATTCATGAACTTTAACTTGGCAGCTACACTATAAGCAATGAAGAACCTTGGAAGAAAACAAGGGGGCCACCACATAAGGCATTCACTTCTTGAACACCTTTCGCCTGATTGATAATCATTAAACAACAGATTGTCTTCAACGGGCATATATCTATTTCTACCTCATCAAAGGCATCAAGTACTATAGTTCATTCATCTCTTTTGTTTCTTTTTTGTTTTTTGTGGAGCTGAGGATTGAACCCAGGGCCTTGCGCTTGCTAGGCAAGTGCTCTACCGCTGAGCTAAATCCCTAACCCCTGTTCATTCATCTCTTAACTCTCAGATAGTTTCAGAAGAATTAGATATATAAGGAACACACAGACATCCAATCCAAAGTTTGGAACTGAACTATTAAGCATATGTAAATGAATTCCAAACAGTTCATATGTCATAAAAAATTAAACGATATCTTACCTCAAACATATGCTAGTCAACAACCACAATGGAGGAGGTATTCTCACTAGAGATGAAGCATGTAATCTGCCCTGGTATACGGAAGTATGATTCCCAAAATGATTTTGTATCAAATTAATAGAAAACTCATTTAAGTTTAATGGCAAGCAACATGCTTAAAATTTACACACACACACACACACACACACACACACACACACACACACATATCCAGGAATAATGCTGCATATTTTTTTTATAATAAATACAACACATATAAGGTCATGTTAATTCAAGGCTTAAAATTATTTAAAATCATCTTTAGTTTGATTTTCCACATCTATGACCCCTTTAAAATTTTTATTAATTTTTTTCATTTATTTTACATCCTGACTACAGTTTCCCCTCCCTACTCGCTCCTTTCCTTCCGTTATTCCCTCTCCCTGCATCCCCTCTCTCCCCTCACATCCACTCCTCCCCGTTGAGGTAGCACTAAGCTTCTCCCTTTGTCTTGAGTCTGGCTAAGATAACCCAGTATAAGGAATAGGTTCCCCAAAGCCATCCCAAACATGAGGGACAGGCCCTGATCCCACGGCTAGGAGTCCTACAAACAGTCCAAGATACTAAACTGTAACACATATGTAGAGGGCCTAGGATTGGTTCTATTCAGGCTTCCTACCTGGTAGTTCAGAGTCTATGAGCTCCTATGAGTCCAGGTTAGTCGTGTCTGTGGGTTCCAAGAATCCACAAGGATGCCTCCAGCTAAGACTCCTAACAATAGCAGAGAAAGTACCTGAACTGGCCATCTCCTGTAATCAGATTGGTGACTACCCTAATTGTCATCAGAGAGCCTTCTCCCAGTAGCTGATGGAAACAGATGCAGAGATCCACGGCTAAGCACAGGAATCCTGTTGAAGAGAGGGAGGAAGGACTGTATGAGCCAGGGGGTTGAAATTTATCACTAGGGAACCCTTCAAATTTTTTGATATTACTAACATCTAAAAGAAAATTATTGGGCAAAGGTGGGGAAAAACAACATCACTTATCAACTAGCCAAGTAAAATCATGACAAGGTTAATACGTTTTATTAATAAAAAAAAAGTAATCAAGGTATCATGTATGTAACTTGAACAGGTGAAAAGCTCTTTAGCACAACATGAAGACCATAATTAATAACAATGTACTACACTGAAGCTTTTTATTAAGTAGATTTTTAGATCCTCTTGATAGGAGAGTAGGTGAGAATGAGAACCTAAATGAGATAATGGTTAATATTGTATAAATGATAGCAAAAATTTTTAAATGTATCTTTCTCACAAAATATTATTTGAAAATGTGCAATAAGTTATTTATTAAAAAGAACTAAACTATAGGTATAAACACATGTTCTTTTAAGTCACTACTATTTTGAAATGTTGGGAAGAATATATGTTTATATACAAGCACAAATAATTACATATGTATGCTGTTATGTAATTATTTATTTATGTTATATGAGGAGCCTTTTGCCCCCCTGGCCTGTTAGCCACCAGGTCGAGATGGGAAAGAGGGAAATGGGAGTGACATAAAGCTTTGGCAGTCCATGAGCACAAATGGAAACAATCCTTCGGGAGATAGATTTTGATGAATCAGCTCAATTTTATTCCATATTATAAGGAATATATAGGATTGGGTAGCCTGGGGACAGACCCTAATTTGTGCTAAGTGGAAGGCTCCTATCACAAGGCTTAGTATGTGGCAGTAGGCTTCTTTAGCAAAGTTCCTAGTACAACTGTTCTTAGCAGGGATCTGTGCAAAGGGTCAGGCTAATGATGAATCAGGCTTCTGGTTTTACAGACAAATTTTAGATATGGTCAATCCTCCAGGTCCAGGGACATTCTTCACACAAGGGCAAGTAGGGAACAGTAATCTTTGTTACAGGGAGGTTTCCCCATTTTGCAGATATTATTGAGATAAGCTGCTAGGCTGTAGGGAAGCTATGGCCTCTGACCAACCAGCAATGTCTTCCAACAATATTAAGGGAAGAGAATACATGGACTGTTGTAGAATCACAGAGGCTTTAGTCCAGCAAGAATGAGCATTCTTCCCTGCTTCTTCTCTCTAACATAAAATCACATCAAGGGCAAGAACACTAGTGAAATACATAGGCTTTTAAATTTGAAGGAAAAGGTTACAACTGACAGAAAACTCAACATTTAAAAAGTAGTTAGCATTTATTAAAGCTGAATGTACCACTATCTTTTCGTACTGGAAAAAAATGTATATTATGTTCTTGTGTACTTACTGCATTACTATAAGTATTGGTTTCAAAAGGAGACTACCCAAATGCTTATCAGAACCAAAATGGGTGAATAGATTCTGATATATTCATCCAGTCTAATCCAGCATACTAATATCTCAAGCTACATTTGACAAATAACAATGTATATTACAAATAACATATTCAAATAAGGAATCTATATCATATAGTGCACGCTTATAATCCCAACAGTCAAAAGGTGGCGGTAGTTGGTATTCCATTAAAAAACATTTCAAAAATTGTAAGACTATCCCCAGCATCAGACTATGGGAGAGAAGTTACCTATGGATGTCACTAATTTACTGGAAACATTTTTTAATATAATTTCTTATCAAAAGTAAAGTGACTGGATGATGTGCATCAAGTCAAAATATTTCTTCAATATAGAGGAGATTTGGCTTGTTCTTACTGGATCAAATGAACTTATTCTTATTTCTCTGACACAATTAAGTCAATGAAGTCTTTTTATTTAATTTTTAGATGATGACCTCACCTGCTTTGCAGTTGTGAGGGAAAAACATAAAAATCATTTGAGGCTGTTAATTTTTCTGTTCTAATAGTTTTAGTTGCTTCCAGTTGCTGTGGTAATTATTATATTCCAGGAAGCTGATATCTTTGGTAGTGTCAGAGGGTGCTACACAGACTTCTGGTGGAGTAAGGCAGCAATGATATTACCCAAACATGAGTCCTACAATCCACAGTAAAAAAACTTCCAGCTACCAAGGTGTGCCCATAGACCTAAGACTACTATTGTAGTTTTGTTGAATTGACATGAAGGCAACATGCCTTCTAAACATTTGCTTATCCTCATAAACACATGCTACTCTCAGTCTTAATCAGAGAACCTTACCTTAGCTAAAGGTGATGGTAACGAAGAGGGGTTTAGTGACCAGTCCTAAATAAGACATTTATACTACTGCCTCTGTTGCTCAGGAAACATCATAGAGACAAGGTTGAATAAGTCTGAAATCTGGAACCCAATAATAAAAACTTCAAAATGCTGCTTTTGAAGCTGACATAGCCACAATAATCATGATCTTCAAGTACCTGTAGGTGCTTATATTGACTCTATAAGGAACAGGGCCCATCAAGAGTTGGTAATAATGGAAAAGATGTTCAAAAGTCCTTAAGCTTTCCATGCTAAAATTTGGTTTCCAATGATTTTTGAGGAACATAGAATCATTGTCTTCAATGTAACTACTATGAGTTTCCAAAGCCATGGGAGCCATAGTTCAAGCCATGCTTCTACCAATACCCATGAATACAAGATAGGGTCATGTAGCTCCCTTGATTCTACTTATCTCCTATCAAAGAGACACAAGGTCAGATTATCCTGGTGGTCTCGTATCTAACTCCTCACCTACTCAGCCCCAATGTCACTGTGCTAGAAAAAAACAAATGAAAGGGAGAGACAGAAAACTTAATACAAGGAAGAAAAAAAGAAAGAGCTATCTCAGAATGAAGACGAATGGAAATGTCAGACAAGTCAAAATAAGGTGATCTGTGAAAAATAAAACTATTTGTAGAGGGCTTGAGATTTTTTCTCAATAAGAAAAAAAATGCTTACTGGACAAACATGAGGACTTGAGTTCAAATTCATAACAACTATAGAAAACAAATAAACAAAAAATTGGATGCCTGTAACTCTAGACAGGCAGATTCTGGGAGTTAACTTACCAGTGAACTTATCCAAAACCAGGAGCTCAGACTAAAGTGAGAGATCCTATACTAAAGATGTAAAGTGGAAAGTGATAGAGTAGGACTCTCAACATAATCCTCTGGTATCTATGTTCATGCACACAAACACACACATACACACACACACACACACACACACACACTCACATACACACACACTCACACACACACACTCACATGCACACACACACACTCACATACACACACACACACATATATCAACCACAGATAGCAATATAACACAAATAAAAGAAAATATTTTGATGCTAAATATTTTAATATTTTAAGTAAAAAAACTTGTATAGTTAGTTGATGATAAGTTGATCATGGAGATTATACAGAGAACTGTAAATCACATAGAAACATTATTAATCACAACAAACATTAGTAAAACAGTGAGTTACTGGGAACAGCCGCAAGAGACTTTTAAAGTATAACAAAAGAGATTCTGAAATAAAATAGAGGAAATTATAGAGGAGAGGTAATGTTTAAACAAATAATGAAAGTTTTCTTTATTTGATGAAAGATGTGAGCCTGAAGATTGACAAGGTTTCCAAGTCCTAGAGAGGATTAATAAAAAAGGTCATTTACTTAGATATATCCTGATGAAAATGTTGAATTCCAATAGTAAATAGAAAGTCTTATATAAGCTCCTTTAAGAGCAAAGAACTTTCACTTGAAAGTTAATCTGACTAATGTCTCATGTATTTATAATATGAAACTCAGCAGCCATGAAATGTTATCTACTAAGACAAAGGAAGTTAGCTTTTAGTCACTTCTCATCTGTCTGTGGACAGGAACAGCACTGTAGTCATTCATGGATTCAAACATTATGTTTTTGAGAAAATAATCAAAGGATTGTAAAATTCAACAGACAATAAACAGAATAAGACATTGCAAAAGATTATGATGGTAGTGGGAAATGTCAGTAATGACTTTTTCAAGTTACATAATGTGTCTTAAGTGATAACGTTGATACAGTTTAGAAGGGGTGAAGTACTGTGGAATCAGGTTTCTTAAAATAACTTCTCTTTAAGAAGAGACAATCTGTAACCAAAAACCTAAAACAGATTTAAACAAAACCTAAGACCATGAAACCAATAGGAATGGAAAAAAACAAAAGGCATTTTGACTATCATATCTGGTTGAGGGGGATGCAACAGAAACTTTTAATAACTATTTAACTCAAATTGTCTAATTGTACTTAGTACTTGAAATTCAGTTTAATGAGTGGCAATTGCATCATATAAAATATGACACTACTTTTCTGCTGTGGTTTACAGATATAAGTGCCCTATGACTACAGGTAAGGGAATGTGTCAAGTTCGTGGATGGTGGTTCAAAGGCTAGTCAATGGCTATGACTAGGGGATGATATGCTTATTCTGCAACATCTCTCTCACCCACTGATGTCAATTTACTAAGCAGAAAGAAGTTCAAGAGACAGTGCACTCATAAAAACAAAAAAATAGAGAGATTGAATCTGAATCAGGGAAATACAAGAAATAAAAATATGCATTAAAAGTAATAAAGTGGAAGGTTGAAAGTTAAAACATGTGTTTTGCTGTTTAAAAGTATAAAATGCATGATACTAGATTAATTAGAGAAGAAAAATGTGAAGTTAAAATTACTCATGTTCACAAATGCAAACTTCTGTGAGTGCTTGTCCATAGAATGAAGGAGACATTTTAAAATATATAAGATACACAACCATCTCAGAAAACATATAAGCAGTATGATTGATATGATTATTTATAATCAAAATATAAATAATTAAAACTGATCAAAAAGTAGAAAGTTTGAGGGCTGGAGAGATGGCTCAGCCATTAAAGGCTAGGCTCACAACCAAAAAAAGTAGAAAGTTTGAATGAACCAAATAAGCAGTAACAAAGTTTGGGCTAGAGAAACGAATCAGCCGTTAAGAGCATTAGCTACTCTTCCTAAACCTTTCTTTTTTTTTTTTTTTCATTCCTTTCCCTACTCTCTTATTTTCCTATATGTCAAGCTGCTTTTTGCTTGAGGCTTCTAACCCAATAAGCTGATCAAATCTTATTTTACATATAGTCTACTACTCACCTCCCAATCTTGTAACACACTTTCACCCAATGGGCCACTTTTAGTGACTTGCCTTCCACACTAAACCAATTTAATTGCATGACACAGAAGATTTGGATCAAGGAGCTACATATGATAAATAACATTTAACATTTGCCTATCTAGACCTGGTTGACCTTATCCAGTATAATATTTGCTTGCTCCATCCATTTACTGACAGATTTCACAGTTTCATTGTTTTTCTGTACACTTGAGTAAAAAATTACTTCTGTGTAGGTACAATTATAAAATGTTGAATAAAATATCATCTATTCATCAGCTGATGGACATCTAGGTGTATTTTACTTCTTAATTATTATGGAATATAGTAGAGCATCAGTGAACACAAATGTGCAAGTTTCTTTGTAGTAGGACAGGAAGTCCTTTATGTATAGACCTAAATGTTGTCCAGCTGGATCATATGATACTTCCATTTGTAGTTTTCTGAAAAACCTCCCGACTGATACCCAACATAGCTGCACTAAAACCATCCTGATGCTAGGTGGTTAGTGTGTTTGGAGAGCCACCATTCAGGTCAAAATCAATAGCAATCAACCACTCCATTTCATTAAAATTATGATATCCATTGGGAAAATCTACTAAGTTTTTCTTATTACATTTAATTCATTGTTGAATGAATTCTCAGATAGAAAATAATGGCATGCTGAAGGAATAAAACAATATTGTAAGCTTCAAACACAGTAAAAGTGAAGGTAAATAATAACTTCCTGGTAGTAACTAAGAAATAAATTTACTTGGACAAAAATTAGTTCATAATGCTTTCTGATCATAACAAAAAAAAGCCACTGGCAAATATAAATTAAGTGCAAAACTTCCCTCCTTTGTTGAAATTAGATGACATTATAATTGATTGCAATCATCAGTATATGTTGAGTGAGTATATTCTACTGCAGTTAACATTAAGTGATTAAGGTATTTTTTGTTTTCAGGAAAGGAAAATATTGTTACTTATTATATTAAATTTGTTAATGTTCTGAATTTGCTAGAATCAGATTAATAATGAAGAAAGTAAAAACTTGAAATATGAAATTTAGTATAAGCTGATATATATACATATGTATATAGTGCATGTATAGATATGCATGCATACATGTGTGTATGTTTAAGAAAGAGGAAAGACTTATTTTCATTCAGATTAGAAAATGGTACAATCTTATATCTGTGTATCCTTGAGTATATCACCACTGACACTACACAGCCAATGCCAAGTTCTTTTATCAGCCATATACCTAACATGGCCTTCAAATACTGATCCAGGAAAACATTTCCCCATATATATATATATATTCAAGGTATGCTGGAGGCTTTATCTTCTCAGGAAATCTCTTTGCAGGGACTACATTTGAAATGTGCATTTTAATGCCCGGGGCACTAGAGCTGGTGATGCACTACATCTCACTTTTAAGCCACTGTCCCTCTTGTCACAGTGAAAATAATGATGGTTCTCATTTATGGCACAACTTTCTTTAACAATTCCAGCTCCTTTGTCAGTACCCACTGTGTCTGCACTTCCAATATGTTTGCACATATCACAAAATCACGTTATGTTGTTCTGGTTAATATTATTTAAAAACCTATATTGATTAATTATTATCATCTAAAAACTATACCTCATTCATATTACATAAGATTTTGCATCATTTTCCTTCTGTTCCAAATACTCAGGTGATATAACACATTATTTTCACTCATCTCTTTAAGCTTCTGTTGACTATGGAAGTTTACATTTAATATCTTCTACTGATGAGATAAGGAGACTATTAAAAATAACATTTTCTTCAAATAATATTAAATTTAATACTCCTGGGCATATTCAGTAGTCCAAAATGCACATTGACCTTAATTCACAATGTAATTAATTACTTTAAGTAATTAGTTAAGGTTAACCTATGATAGCACATTAAGTATATTACAATACTATATAAACGTCTTGGAGCTTGCATGAGTATCTATCTGTGTTAGGAGGTTTATGCTATGGCTACATTACTCTGGTGGCAATATAATTTATTATTCAAGCAGGAACATTTTGTAAATGAAAGGCAATATTTGAATTGTTTCAGAACCTTTCTATATGTTGGGAATCATGTTAAGGGCATACCTTTGTCTATCACTCACTTTATATACTGCCATTTCTTTCAGGAAAATAAAAGATGCACAATATACTATTACTGGTATAAAGAAAAACATGAAAAAAGCAAAGCAAGATCAAAATATTCCATCTGTATTTATGAATGCATACCCATGTGTTTATATACATATAAACAAGTGAATACATTTTCTGAAGTCTAAGGAAGAGATGAAATAGTAGACACATGACACTCACATGGGTGAGAGCCTAGTCACATACAGCACAGGAACTACTGAAGGGCCAGGCTGTGTCTTAGACTAAATGAAGAACATAATGGAAGCTCATTCTTTTTTTTTTTTTTTCTTTTTTCTTTTTTTTTTTTTTTTAAAGAATCAATGAGTTTATTGAGCTTGTTTACAGAGTGGAGGTGACTTACATGGGTATGGGTGACCCCAAAGTAGCCGCACCACCAAAAAAAAAATATTATCCTAGAATAGAACAGAATCTTCATAGCTTCATAGATGGGATGAAATGCAAATAAATTAATTTTTCTCCAGTATATTTACTCTAGAACCCCCTGAGATTAGTGTCACATGCAATTAGAGCAGAATTACAGTCTCCCAGCTGGGAAATGCAAGACAGAGTGGTCGAAATCTCAGACCAGGTGAATCCTTCTTCTATGAGGGAACATCAATAGCCCTGGTTTCTGGTGGTCTTTTGCAAATAGTCACATCTTGCTGATGGAGATGAAGACTGCTATGCTTGGAAGTTGGGGCTATGCAACTTGACAGATCCATCACCACATTCCTATTTCCTTTATCATTCAAACACTTTTCTTTAAAGCAGTGGTTCTCAAAGGGTGTTCCTAACAGCAGTAGCAGCAGCAGCATGTGAGAACTGGAGATTCTCAAGCTCCACTCCAGACCCCCCCAAATCAGAACTGTCAGGGGCATAGTCCAACAATCTGTTTCAACAAGCTCTCAAGTCATTTTTGAGAGTCTAGAGATGTTTGAGGTTTAATAATTACCATCATAGTGCACAAGCACAGGGCACACTCATTTCAACCCTTTCAGTTTCAACATGTCTTCAAATTTCCTGTAACTGTTTTCCAAAATAAAAATCTTATTTGAGAAAAAGGAAGCACAAATTTCAAATCATGAAGAGAGGTAAAAATAAAACACTGGAAAGTCTAGAAAAAGAAACCAACGAGTTTGAAATGTATTTTTGTTGTTGTTGATTTAAAATAGGATAATGAATTCCCCCTCATTCCCCTCCCACATGAAGACTGGACTCAAAGGGACAGTGCTCTACAGATAGATCCTTATTGTTCTTGAATATTCACACCAGGGGGAGCATGGCTAGCCTTTGGAGGCAGCCACAAAGCAAAAGCGAGAAATGCCTCCTTTCTTTAACTTTTTAAGGTAGAATGCACAGGGCAGCCAGCTGTGCCCAAAATGAGTACAGACCTGGACTTCAACAGTGAACAGAGAAACCCTGTCTTGAAAACAAGTACAACAACAACAAAGAACTAAGTCAGAGAAACAGCTTTGATTGTGTCAAGCAGTGTTAGTAGAACTAAACCACCCTAGGCCTTTCCTCTACTGGTGTGAAGTAGAACTGGAAGGCAGAGTCATTTTCCAAGTTGTTAGTGAGTTCTCGATCCTTTATATATTAGGTCCAGGTTTAATTACCCAAAAGCCTCAGGTGGACTGAGAAGCTATGGAAAGTTGGAAGCTCATTCTTTAAAAAGGAAAAAATCAAGGTACAAATATCACAAAACAAAATGTAGTAACAAATACACACAGCATGAACTGCATTATTTAATTTATCTTCTGTAATTTGCATACAAAATGTCAGGTTATGAGAAAGGTTATAGTTTTCTCATAGTGTAAAAATAGAATTAATATCATGAGAATTTCCTAAATAAGTGGAGCACTCAGACCAGTGTGTGACTGGACATCTTGGGGAAGCATGACCATATAGGTGCATTTCTTTATAATGTTGAGTTTTTGTTCATTTTGCCTAACTTGTGAAATTTTAAACTAAGCTTACATATTGTTTTTAGGTCATTAGAACAAGATCAAGTTTTTGAAAATCAGATGACTTTTAAACAGGTCCTAGTCTTTATAATGTCGTATCTCTATTTACCTTAGAAACATTTTAGAAATTAAACAAGATAAAGTTTTCAATGACATCATATTTTTCATTTTAATTATGTTGAAAATGTACAGTATGCTTAAACATGGTTACAGATTTTTTTTTATAGAAAACACACAGATAAGCCCAAATGTTTTGTACCTCAAAATACTATCCAAACAAAGTATATTTTTTTGTATCATTTCTACTTATTCTTAAAAATTCTGTCTATAGCATTCAGCTGTCTCACATGCTGAGCCATCACTTTCATAGTTTTAATGCTTTCTAAAATCTATAATAAATCATTTCCTGTGTCCTCATACAGAGAGTTTCTTACACCTGTATTTATATTTCAGAATCCAATTCTGAAGAGCAGGTTGGCCTATATTCTTTCTGAATATATTTTACCCTAGTGTTTCTTTCTCTTCCAAGCACATCCCTTTGATTTCTACACACGAATTTCCAGTAGTATGCTCACCTACAGAGTAACCTGGAAAGTCAGGCTGGAAAGACAAGGAAGCATATATTTATACGATTGCTTCTCTTTACTTCCAGTAGCCTTGAGCTTGCTATATTTTTTCATTTTAGTTCACCTCTTCTCTTTATACTGGTCTCTCCATGGGCCCCTGATCCTTCTACTGCACTAAAAGCCTTCTGCATTTCTCAATGTGCTGTTTTGGAAACGATTTTGAAGGACACATGCAATTAATTACTCTGAGGGTCTCACTAGTGATCGAACTATCTTCCAATGAGTTTCTGTGTCACTTAGACATAAGTTTATACTAAATTATGTCATATATTTCTCCTTGAAACCTCAGCAATATACTTAAATAAATAGTGCTCATTTCTTTGAATACTGACCACATCACATGCATCTCATCTTTGTATTCAGGGTAATTACTTCATAAAGATGATTCATGAGTATGAAACAAAATTAGGTAAGTTACACTGGGCTAATGGACCAACACCATCACATACTAATACGGCCTTGAGGACCACTTGTTTGTCTTCATTGAAGCATCTTCAGAAAATAGGAAGATTTGATGATAGCTTCATCAAAGGGACAAAATACAGAAAAATACATCAAATATATTAAATACTTCACTTGCCATTGGGAAAAAAAATAGAGTTCTATGTAATAAAAAGCATTAGAGGGTTGTTGTTCTGCAACAGTTTTCCCAGTGTACAATGTGATTCTAGTAATCACATATACTGTCAAATTACTTCTAAATTCAAGTTCATGAACATATTCATCCCTTCAAAGATATGTGTCCATTTTCTATATAAATATGGTAGGAATACTTAAAATTGAGTCTTTCTTCAAATTCCTAAAGTACATTTTTATTAACCATTGTATCTGTAGACTACATTAGATATCTATAACTTATTTTGTGTCAGCTGAAAATGTTTACCTTTTAAATGTCACTTTTCTCGCTTCCTCCAATCCCTGATATCTGGTAACCAATCTTTACTTTCATGGATTTGTCTTTTATAAATTCTACATGTAAGTGAGATCAGACCCGATTTGTGTTTGTTTCTGCCTTATTTCACTTTGGAGTTCATTACTATCTCAAGTTATAAAATATCCTGTTTAAGGCTCAGTGATATAAATATAGCATTTTATCTATCCATTCATTACTAATGGACACAGGTTGATTTCACATGTCAGATATTGATAATAATGTTAAAACCAACATTATTTCATAACCTCAAGACTAATGCTAACCCTAACAGCACACCTAGCTCTAAACTTAACCCTAAGTCTAATTTTATCTCTAGCACTGTCTTTTGACCATATATAGCAGTAGTAGGTTTTCTGAGTCATGTGGTAGTTGTATTTTTGATTCTTGAGATATCTCCTTAATATTTACTATGATTGTGGAACCAATTTACATTCCTGGCAAAATATGTCTGTGCTTGCTTTTGTTCATAGCATTCGGACCATGAGCTACCTTTTAATCATTTAGATAATAGTCCTAAATTGTAAAAATAGAAGTTAAATTTGTAACTTGTTGACAATAACAAAGTTCTTATAGCACAAGTTTTCACAAGTTTGTGTGCCGTCTTTGGATCTTTCAAAGAAGTTGTATTTTAATTTGTTTTGTTGTTGTTGTTTGATTTTTTATGTTATTCTTTTACTTATATATTTTACTTTTATTTATGGATTTGCTAAAAACATGATTTTTTAAGTGAGTAAAGTGGACTTTATTGATGGTATTCAAGAGCTAGTACTCCCTAAGCACCTCCCCTTCTTCTGGACTTCTGGGATATCAACTGTGAGGGGAGAAGCTCAATGTTGGCTCCTCTTTCTTTCTTATTCTTGCTGGGATGGATGGCTCATGGCTTCTAGCTCCTTGGAGGTCATGAACACCATGAAGTCTCCCATCTTATTGCTATAGCCATATCCTTGTCAGAATAGGAAATGAGCTTTACAAAGTTGTCATTGAGAGCAATGCAAACCTTAGCATCAAATGTGGAAGAACGGGAATCTCTGTTAAAGTTTCAGGAGAAAACCTAATTCTCAGTGTAGTCCAGGGTGCCCTTTAGTAGACCTTCCAATGCCTGCTTTGCCATCTTCTTGATGTCATCATATTTGGTAGCTTTCTGTAGGTGTCTCATTCAGCTCTAGGATAACCACGCCCACAGCCTTGGCAGCACTATGGGTACAGAAATGGTATTCTGCACCACCCCACAGCTATCACATAACAGATTCTTAGGGGTGTCATCCACAGCCTTCAGGGAGGCATTGATGGCAGGGACTGTGGTTATGAGTCCTTCCACAATGCCACAGTTGCCATGGATGTTCTTGACCAGGGAGGACTAAACAGTTATTGGTGCAGGAAGCATTGAAGACAATCTTGAGTGAGTTGTCATACTTCTAGTGCGTCATACAATCATAAACATAGGGGTATCAGCTGATGTAGAAGAGATGATAACCCTTTTAGAAAACCCTTCAAAATGATCATGGCTTTCTCCATGGTGGTGAAGACACCAGTGGACTCCACAAAATACTTAGCATCAGTATCACCAAATTTGATGTTGGCAAAATCTTCCTCCTGGAAATAGATGATGGCCTTCCCTTTGATGACCAGTCTCCTTGACTGTGCAGTGGAACTTGCATGGGTACATTTATACTGGAACATGTATACCATATCGTTGAGGTCAATGAAGGGGTCATTGATGGCAACTACAATCATTTTGCCAGAGTTGACAGAAGCTCTGGCAATCAGGCACCCACCCAAAACTGCCAAATCCTTTCGCTCCAACCTTCACTATCATATCTCAGGGATGGAACTTGCACTGTTTGAGAAGATGTGGCTGTCTCTGGAATGGGGAGAAGCAGAGACCTAGAAGAAATGTACAATATTAATGTAAAATCTAATGTAAACTATGGTGCTTCGTGATAGTCTACAAGATAATGATTGTTATGAGGTAGTCTATCTTAGGTGAATCAATACAAAAATGCCATTTTAAGATACTTTAATTCTACACTTTTACTTCAAAACATTTTTTTTCCTCTTAACTGAAAAATATATTTTTCTTTTCTTTACTGCTGAAGATTCTGTGAGACACTTCTGATAATACAAGTCCCTCTAGTGGTACCTGATGTGAATGCTGTGGTATGAAAAAAGTAAAAAAAAAAAAAAAAATTGTCCTCAATGCTTATAGAACACATACATAAGATTAACATTCAGAAATGGTGATACCTTCAAATCATTTATCTCTTATTATAATGTTTCATTCTAATATGTAATACATATTTGTGCCTGTGCCAAGTCAATTTAAGTGACATATAAGAATATTATAATTTCCAGCTTTGAGGTACTTTGATAGCATGTCAGAGTGTTTCTTAAATACTTACTGTATACTAGCTGTTTTATCCTTTAATTAATTTCATTTGATTATTATTAAGCATACACAATAGATGCCTTCACTTGTGCTTTTAAGAAACAAAGTAAAACTCAGAAAACAACATTCTTTGTGTGACATGTCTAGTGGCCAAGCAAAGGCTTTGTGCACAAACCTATTTATTTAGTTTCTGCTGTACATTTCTATGAAAATAAAGCTGTTTAAAATGAAGAATGGGCTGAGGAAATGGCTCAGTGGGTAAAGGACTACTGTACAAGCGTGACAACCTGAATTTGGATCCCCAGAATGTGGGAAGTTGAGGGAGGCAGGACCTGCTGGCTTGCTGGCCTTTATTCTATTCAGTGTTGCCTATTTTTCTATCAATTCTACCTTCATGCATTCAAATGAGCCACTCCTTGCTTATTGTTTTGGGATTGTGTATGACATTATAACAAACAATTTTACTTTGGCTTTGTGTTTCAAAATACTCAAAGAAAAAATTACCAAGTCTAGATTAGAGGTTTGGCCATCATATAAAGAATGGTAAGAGCAAAATATGTTATACTTATTACTGTGCTCACTTTCCTAAAAATAATAATCGTAGTGTGTAATATGAATAACAGACATGAGGACAATTTTCTTAAGGCAAGGAAGCTGATGAAAACAGTTCAGTTTTGGGCAGAGCTCCCAACAATTGGCAAAGTGACACAGAAAATGGGAAACTCCAGTATTTGAACACTGTTGTGAGTTGCAAGGATAAAATTCAGGACCACTACAACCACATTTCACATTAATTAGAAAAGTTATGACATCTGTTGGTATAATAGCTCTATTTGAGAAAAGCCCTAAGATTTTTTTTGTTTGTTTGTTCAAAGCAACATAAACTTACTGACCTAGAGAGAAAGGCTTGATAAGTTGATTTCTTCAAACAGTATCGCTGTCCTCTGTTCTATTGGTTATTCCTATGTGGAGAGGACAATAGCCACATTAAATTATAAATCTCTAATACCTACACTCAGGTGCAGATCTTAATATGTATAAAGGGCCCTACAAAAATGGCCATCTTACTAATTACATTCTAAGTCCCAGAATGGACTTAGAATATCAACACAAGTTCTCTGCACATTGGTAGAGATTTTAAGAAGACAGTAAAGAATAGATTCATTGAAATTAGAACAGGTAACAATTGAGGGACATATAACCCAGTAAAGATAATAAAGGATTCCTCTCTGAAATTTGTGCAAGCAGACAACACTGAGACAGTCTGTCCCTAAGCACCACACTGATCTGGTCATTGTTATCATTAACAATAAGTTTACACAGTGGTAATTTCAGAAGAAGGTGTCTGAAATAAATAATGAAATGCTATTTCTGATAACATGGAAACAAAATGTTAATGGCTTTGAGTCTTAAGAAAATATCAAATTAAATACTTAAATATCATTTACACTTATGATTAAAATATATATTTGTTGATTTATAATAAGAGACATAATAATCACCTTTTAATAACCAAGGTTTAATTAAGAATTCTTAAGCTTCTTAGAAATTATTCTGTTAAGTTAATTTTCTAAGGCACAAATGGTATCCTGAAGGATAGAGTAAAATATTTTAAATATTTCAAATTTTTTAAGTAGTTCTATATGTATACACTGTATGCCTTCAATATCAAATCAAAGAATATGGAAAAATACCAAATAATATATTGGGCATAAATATTAATCACAAATCATTTGTACCTTATTTACACTTAAGCTTCCAAATACCAAATAATATGTTGAGCATAAATATTAATCACAAATATTTTGTACCTTGTTTACACTTAAGCTTCCACATATCCTAATTTATATAAGCCATTTCCACAGAATTCATGTAATTTCCTAATGATTGTTCTGGTTATTTTTGTCAACTTGACACAAACTAGTCACCTGCTCAGGTAGATCATCAACTGAGGAATTGCCTCCATTACAATTGTGCCTTGAGGCCGGGCGGTGGTGGCACATGTCTTTAATCCCAGCACTCGGGAGGCAAAGCCAGGTGGATCTCTGTGACTCTGAGACCAGCCTGGTCTACAGAGTGAGACCCAGGACAGGCACCAAAACTACACAGAGAATCCCTGTCTTGAAAGAAAAAAAAAAAAAAGAAGAAGAATTGTGCCTCGACATATCTGTGTGGTGTTTTCTTGATTAATGATTGATATGGGAAGGTCCAACCCACTATGTGTGTGAGGCCTCTGGGCAGGTGGGCTTGGCTTGTATAAGTCAATAAGCAACATTCCTACAAAGCCTTTCTTCTGTTCCTGCCTCCAGGTTCCTGCCTTAGCTTCTTCTCAATACAGTTTAACTCAAAGAACAAATAAACTCATCTCCAAGTAGTTTATGCTTGTGGTGTTTATCACAGTATTGTATTTATCTCAGCAACAGAAAGGAACTTAGGACAATGGTAATGTTTTTATACATGAAAGTTAAAAGAATTGACATTTTTATAGTACTCAACAATTTCATAATTCATGGAATTATATTTTTAAAAGTACTCCTTAATACATCTTCATGTTATTGATCCTCACATCAACTGATCCAAACCTTACTATTAATAAACCTTCATTTTCTTCATTTTTATGGCATCTACCCAAAACTTTTATAAATCCACTCTTAGGACTCCACACTTCCCTGCACTAGAAACAGTCTCACAGCATTATTCTTATGAGTTAAGATCCCCCTACTTCATTATTTTAATGAGCACTGACTGTGGGACAAGATGAAACCACACAACCAACCTTAAGATTGAAAAGCAAAATGCTGCTTTATGAACCTGACTTCTCTGTAAAATGAAAACATATCAATATTTAGCCTGTTTTGCCTGCAATACAGAACAGTGATGAACCTACAGTAAAAACTAATTACTTATTCCCATTACTTCCATTCATGTTTTTTACAAACTCTATATTAGCTAGCAGTTTGTTATATCAAGTTCTCTATGTGTAAGATTTAATATTAAAATTATATAAAAGTTTCCAGTAGCCAAGTCCAAGAATAAAGGTAATTATACTAACTTTGGTTGTTAAAAGTCAGATTCTGGGGTAAGTGGCTTAACTAACAAGAGTATATTTTTCAGAAGTATTAAGAACTTGCTGAGAAATCTGCCTGGTTAGACATCCTATACCCGTTATCTACAAGAGAGTTGTTTACTCCACTAATGAGCACAGAGAGCCAGCAGATGTCTAGAACTGACTTGGCAGCTCAGAGTTTTATATCCATATTCCAACAACCCATTAGCTAAATATAATTTTTAGAAACATAAATGTCAGGATTCTGCCAATGCTCCATCCATAAGAAACCTTGAGTTGGAAGGATGTGTCACTATAGAGTAGTCCCTAAAAGGTATCTGAAAATGTCGGTGGGGCAGCGTCTGAGATCTTTAGATAGCATCACCAATGTCCTCATCAAAATCTTTGCATTTTGCCAACACTCTTAAAATATCAAATATCTCCTTTATGCCTCAGCTTTCTTTGAAGTACGAGGAGGGAGAGCAGAGAAGAAGGGTTGCAGTCAGAGCTTTAATGGCCCCTTCCAACCAGGTTTTCCATGGAAGCCACAGTGTAATCTGCTATAATCAATTGATGACATTGACTCTTGTTTTTCTTCCTATGACACAAATATATTCCAAAATCTTTGGAAGGTATTGAACTATTTTCTGGGAGGAAATCTGTTTTAAGAACTCTTCTGGTCAAACATCACAACAACAAACATAAGACAGGCCTCCTTATGTGAAAGAAAACATGTCAAACTCTTAATTGCCAAAGAATATGCCACATACACCACTTGAATATCTAATACTTTAGCACAATTGTAGTCTTCAATGTAAAAAGCAGTATTCACATGACTTACAGATTTCAATTAAAATAGTGAGTCTACTGAAAAAGATGTCATAAATTCACATTAAATACCCATTAGTGAAAACATTAATGGCATCTTTTTTTTTTTTAGAAAGATCTTTATGTTAAATAAGATAGATTCAAAACTGCTATCTTGGTTTTATTGTCACATTTATACAAACAACTTTTCCAAATTATACCTTAATCACATGAATTTATTATAACTTCTTTGATGATTTAATAAATTTCTTTATGAAGGTTGATTCTGTAGCTCTTCATTAAAAATAAAACCTTGTTGATGTTACTAATATTCCACATACTCTATAGAAAGTAAATATATATTTTAAACCATCAAAGTCAGCTAGCCCTAAGAAATTTCAGTTTATTATTCATGAAAACAAATGAATTATATACACATATTACAAATTAGTATATTTGTGGGTTACAGTGCATCCATGGTGCTAGGAAACCAGAGAAAGCTCAATTTTAGCACTATAATTGAATACAGCCTGAATTATAACATCCAATATCCCTGACACTCTGGAATCATATTTATTTCTGCTAGAAGTCAATGAAGAGAGTAAGTTTATTTCCACAGAGAATTTTTATGCTGTATTTCATTGTATTATGAGAACAAGATAGCCTAAAGTAATTTGCCTTGCAGCCCGACTTTAGTTCATCTCAGTAAGTAACCCATGCTAAGTGCTTGATTCACTTTATGTTTTCTCCAAATGAGGTTTCGATGTTTATACCTTGTAATTGCCTTATTTTACACATGTTTTTGAATGGTATTATTTTAAAGTAGCAAGGTCTAGAAAGATAATCTATTTTAATCCCCAACATTTTTGAAGAATTAATTAAGGCCTTGAGATGGTAAGTGATCAGACAAAGGATGCATATCTAGTTACTTGTGGAATTTATGTGAGGGATGAAGCTACCTAAATTTTCATACTTCACTTAAGGCATCTTACAGAAAGGTAAAATAGAAAAAGTTGTAAGTAAGATAATAACAATGGAATGGAAAGGAAGAAAGGAAACAAAGAAAAAGGATGAAAAAGAAAGGGGAACATGGTAAAGCTTTAATTTTTATTTTCACGTATATTAGATATAAAATTTGAAGAAGACAATTGTTGCAATTTCATCATAAAGTAAAAATTATATTCTACTGGCATTTTCTTCTAGGATAAATAAACTTAGCTCCAATTAAAATAAAACATCTGTCTTCAAATAGATTTTATTTTACTATTCATTAAATTATTAGTCATTATATTAAGGAACAGATTTTTGCGGGAGAGGTGACTACAGGGCACAGTAATCTCTTGGACAGGAGGACTCCACAGAGACCTAAGATCAACAGTACAGAATTCAAAGGGACAGGAATTTAATCCCAATTCTTCCCATATGGAAGAGTAGATATGTTCTAGCAGGAAACAGCTTGTTTGAAGCCACCAAAAGGAGGTCCAAAATATTCTCAAATAGATAAATATTCATCTCAGAAATAATAGTAATGTCTATAAAATACATCAAACCATACTTTTCACTAGTTTTGGATCTATTAACCTATATAAATAAAATTATGATACAGGAGCACTCACATCCACAAGTTTCTCTCTAGATAACCCAGTAAGAATGAATTAACCCTTTATAATTATAAAATTATTACATGCTAAGTGTTTTCACTAGAAAGAATCCCCAAATTGTTTTTGTATAATTGGAAGGAAATCAAAAGGCAAATAATCATCATTTCATCCTTTTACTTGTTTAACTCCTTGTTATTTTCATTGATGACAAGTTATTTTCATATTAATGTAGATGTCTTAGAAAATTATTAGTGGATGTTGAAAAGAAATGTACTAAACACATATTCCATACTCAAAGATATTAAAAATAGGTGAATACCTGCTTTTAAAAATATCATAATTATTATTTACCATGTTACAACTAGGTTTTTTTGGGTAGTTTCTCTGACACATAGCTAAAAATAGCACGATGCATAATTGTATCATTTCATTATAGAAGGTTGTATTAGATTGATATTTGAAGAACTCTGGGGACCCACAGAGGCTCCCCAGTAAGGCCTTACTCAAGGTCAGAAGTATGAGCTTCCTTTGCCCAGGAGGGCTGCATAATGGGATGTTTTGGCCAAGGGTGTGGTTACCAGGTGTTTTGCAGGGTCTACACTTACTGGTATTTTATACCTTGACCTTGAAAGGGGGAGGTCCTTTGCCCCTCCACTTGCTGATATATAAAATTCCCATGATGAATAAAGTCAAGGCGACTGGGTATTGACCAAGGGCACTTCCAAAGTTATTCTTCTTTATTTATTCTTCTTTATTCTCTGTTTTTCTTGCTGTCTCTGTCTATATTTCTATCTAATTTATCCTCCTTCCTTCTTCCTTCCTCTAAGAGCCCTTCGACAGGTCAGAGCTGGTCTCCAACAAAGAACAGCTCTACAATACTGTTATTTTGTGCAAGCAGTGATATTCTGACATGGCTATATGTTCTTTGACTAGTTATCTTGAAGATATATCCATGCTGATGTTTTCATCGTCTCAAACTACATTATATTCTGGTTGGAATTATTTTGTCCTAATAGCCCTATCAGCAAATATTATGAGCATTATGATTCTCTATAACACTTTTTCTTTTTTCTTTACATTGCTTTGAGAATTTTAATCATGAGTAGAGAATTTGCATCATTGTCACTTCACCAGCTCCTCCCTCCTACTCTGCTCTCCAACTCCTCCTATGCCCTACCATGCTCACAAATTCATGACATTGAATCTTTAGTTATTGTTGTTACACATATATGAATAATATTGTGAAGTTAATTTTAGTGTGTATGTGTGTGTGTGTGTGTGTGTGTGTGTGTGTGTGTGTGTGTGTGTATTTAGGTCTGACCACTGAAAGCGGCTAACTATGCAGAGATTATTATTGGAAAAGACAGGATTTCCCTTTCTCAGTAGTCATTAGCTGCCTGTAGCAGCTTATCATCTAAGGTTAAGGCTTTGAGAGCTTTTCTCCATCTATACTACATGTCAATTAGGGTTATTATTATGAAGCTCTTATCTAAGAGACCATATTATTTAGATTTCATAGGTTCAGATCACTATTGTATATAGAAGACATTAGATGCCCTGGTCCTCTGGTTCTTTTTCACATTGTCTTCAATGATATTGCCTGAGTCTTTCTTAGGTGAAGGGGTTGTATTGCAGCAGTCATGTCAAATTGGTATAGGAACAATGCAGTCAGTTATTTTCTGCATTTTGAGAAGTTGTGGGTGGACCATGTCTATGCCCAAAAGGAAGCTTTTGATAAGGAGTGGTAAGCTACGCTTATCTGTGGCTGTAAGGATAGATTTTCATAGTGCAGTTGGGAATTAAGACAGTTTTCAAAAGCAGCAAATAATAGGACCTCCTCTAGGGTTGATAACCACTCCATGTACAGGCAGTTGGCTAGCTTTACAGTACAAAGCATGAATCATCTTCTACTGAGTGGGCCTTAAGTCCAATTAGACTGTTGTTCATTACACTTAAGTTACAAAAGTTGCAATTGCACTAGTATGTATTTTACCATGTTGAGCATTGTAAGTCATAGGTCAACATTTCCACAAAGTCCATTGATTGCTTTTCTCCCTTGGCACCTTGCATAGTACTTTCTTACACTTTGAGAGATAGTCCTCAGTAAAGAGGCTTCCAAGTCAGTTCCAGCTCAATTTCTCCAAATCCTGTGTTTCATCAATAAGGGTTTGCCTTCAAACTCTAGGAAGCAAACCAGGGCAATGGCAATAGCCTATATTGTTTTGAAAATTACTTGAACTCCTTTGTCAAGAGATTAAAGAAAGAGGTATCCCATGTCCTGCACTGAAGTTTTTGTTAAATAGTCTACAGATCTTGAGGTCATGTTTGTGAGAATTATCCACACAACTGTTGTAACTTAATTTAAATTATATATGTATACACACACACACACACACACACACATTCGTTTTTGGTTTCTCAAGACAGGGTCTCTCTGTTTAACAGCCCTAGCTCTGTTGACCAGGCTGGCCTCAAACTCACAGATATCCACTTGCCTCAGACTCCCAAGTGCAGAGATTAAAGGCATGCACCACCGCCGCCACTCAGCTCTTTCTCTATTTTTAATTTAATTTGTGAAATTCTTTGGAAATTTCACATCATGCACCCCATTCATTCCACTTACTTCCCAATCTGCCCATATCCTCCCCTCACCCCTGCAGCATCCCCCCCAAATAAAAAAATCAAAATAAAACAAGCAAACAAACAAAAACAAGAAAAAAATAATAAACATTCTTCACTTCTCCATCTTTCCTGCCTCCCCAACACCTCTTAAGTTGTCTTGGTGGCATTGGGAATGCGTGTCACATAGTACATGTCAAAAGTGCATCATTTTGGTTCTGCCAGCTTTACTGGAAAATGTTCTTTGCAATGAGTCATTGGTCTGGTTCAAGGCCTCTGGTTTCTGGTACATCATCATCACTGGATCCTCACCAAAACTCCTCTGGGCTATCCTGAGGCTGCCCTGAGTCGTTTTTAATTAAACCTAAAGTAAAACACTTCCTTAAGTGATTTCCAATCATTTTTTATGGTCTCTAGCCTTCTTTCCACTGCTTTGCTCTGTATTGTACTCCCTCCTTTCATAGGCAATTCTATTCAAGTTTTCCTTTAGAAGCACTATCAGCATGCATACTTGTTATGTACCTATGAATATTATTTGTACATGCTAATATCTTCCTCTTGTCCTAAATGTCAATAAATTTACTCTTAAATTATAAATTAGTGCTGCAGTTATAATTTAGTTATGGAATAGTTTGGCTAATATTTGATTTTATTTGTGATATTAATACAAATTTTGCTGTTAAACTCAAAGCATTACTGCAAATGTCATAGCAATCAGGAAATTTTATTTGAGTGGCTTTTCAGAAAGTGATGTTTTAGATTGCTTTGGATTGGTGTTTCATGCTGCAATCATCCAGTTACCATCTGAGGAATACTT
The DNA here is from genome assembly GCF_903995425.1 of Onychomys torridus. Taxonomy (NCBI): domain Eukaryota; kingdom Metazoa; phylum Chordata; class Mammalia; order Rodentia; family Cricetidae; genus Onychomys; species Onychomys torridus. The sequence goes on along the minus strand of NC_050454.1, from coordinate 39,182,404 downwards.
TTCCGGTTCTTCAGTAAGGGGAAATCCAAACTATGTACCTACATTTCTGAGCACCAATGCAATAAATACTCTAATAACCACAACTTCAATGTCAAGGACTTATCATGGTACACTCAATATTTCCTACATCAGTTATAGTAGAAAGTCTTATCTTAAATATTGTTAAGCAGTCAACACCTAGAATGACTTCCTATTTTTTTGTAAGCATTGCCAAACCTGAAAGAAAACAGTGAGAAAATGATTCCAATAGATAACCAGCAGAAATGTAATTTTCTGACAAATGTGGTGCAATTACTCAAACTCTCTTTCCAATCTGGTGCTTTGTAGGCAATGCCAGTTTACTATTGGCTTAGTCTTTAGGTTTAACTCAGTGGTTCTCAATGTGTGGGTCACCACCCCTCAGTCTCCAAATATATTTACATTATGATTCATAACAATAGCAAAGTAAAGTTATGAAGTAGTAATGAAAAAATGTATGGTTGGGGCCTAACTCAACATGAGGAACTGTATAAAAGAATTACAGATTTAGTAAGGTTGAAAACCACTGCAAATGTAGGTTTTCTCTTCTAGGGAGTGGCAAAGAATGAGGAATTGTAGTTTAACAATGCTATGGAGAGACAGAAAGAGCCACACAGAAATTACTGACATTAGTGTTGATGGACCCAGGCAGCATAAGCTGCCATTCAAGCAAAATGCCTCATACGTTGAGCCACACAGACTTGAAGTTTTCTAAGCTAAGAGCTCTGCCCTTGAAGAAGGGACAAGACCTGGTCTCTGTTGTGCTTGTCTGACCTTCAGAGTCCACATGTACAATGAAATGATTGCTTTATGCCACTACATTATAGGCAACATTAAAAGTAACATGAATAAATCATGATAGATAAAATTTTCCAGACAATATTTGTTGGCAACCAAATATCAAGTTCCATATAAATAGGATGAAAAAACAGTGAGGCACTTAGCTCCCTGTGTGATCTGGGACAGTTTATTCTGAAAGACACGTGTTCAAATGTATATTATTAATACTGGTGTGTTCTAATATAGCTATTGATAACATGATGTGAAAAGTAGCCTGAGTCCAATTACTTATATTTCACATGAAGCAAAAAAAGATAACAATTTGTTTTAAAAGGGAAATACCAATATGATTGAACAGTAAATTATAATTGTGTATCTCAAAGAAAAGATGTAACACCTTTGTTACTTCAAAGTAGAGTAAGAGAGATGAGTTCAAATTAGTTTGTAATTTTACCTAGAATTTTTAGGTCAGGAATTCACACTCCTTTTCTTACCCTAATTGCAAACTTATGCCCTTACTTCAGGAAAAATTGTTGTCTTATTTCCCCATCAAACAATGCTAAAAGAAAAAAAAAACCTAATAATAACAGCAATAAAAGTTTATTTCAATATGGTGAATTTTTTCACTAATGGTATTATATGTACATGTTGACAATGTTGAACATTTTTAGAAATATTAAAGACTGCAAAATGCATGTTTGGCTTATACTATTCATATTATTTCACTAAAATCATAATCTTTCTTAACTGGTTACAATCATAGATTATCTTTAAATTATATTATAAGAACATCTATATACCATAATACAAAGTCCTATAAACTCAAACAACTTATGAAAATATTGAAATGCAATATAGTCTCAAACACATATTTTAGGCTCAATAACATCAGTATACATATTTGGATGGGGATTGCTTAAGATGTTTAAAAAGTATACAAAAACAATAACTAATAATTTCATAGTAGCACAAGAGTCATAGAATACCCTCTATTCTTTGGAATTGATATGCTACTTCTAAAACTAAAAGAAAAATTTTAACAGCAGGTATGATGGTTTGTGGCTATTATGTATATAATCACTGAGGCAGAATGATTATAAGTTCCAAACCAGAATTGGGTATATAAAGAGCTCTTGATGGAGGAAGAGAGAAGCCTATAAGAGAAAAACATGTTCTAAGTCACAACAACAGCAAAAGTCATCCTACTCCAATGTCTTTAGCCTATGTCATAAAGAAGTCCATTAGTCTTTAATTGATGACTTTCAAAAACTTTCTTGGTTACATAAGTAAATTCATGAAAAGCCTTTATATCCATGAATGGATGGTTAGCATTTCAATAAAAATAATTTTATTCTGGCTGGGTGAGGGTCTGAAGGAATTTTCCACTGGGAATTTGGAGCTCTCACTTCTGATGCTCTCATAATTACATTAGATACAGAGTAGTTAACTCTTGCTTGGTGACAAGTGACAAAGTCAAATCTGGCCTTTAGAACGGTAATTCTTTCAATAAGAGAATTGATTGATGCTGGACTAAAATTTATACAACAGGCAGCATATACAAATTCATGACACAAGATACATGTCTACTATGTATAAGATTCATGGTTAATTTTTCTAAATTTTGTGAAAATACAATCTATATTCTAAACTTTCATTAGTTACCAAAATCATCATACCTTCATTTAAAAATAAAGACTGAATAGTTGTCTCTTAAATATAGGTCTTTTTTAAGTGATCTGTGCTGATTTCATGGACAGAAAGAACAGCAAAATTATAGAATTCTTATTTGAAACAGTACAAAAAGTTATCAAGGACCAATAGGCTGATTATTATTATTAGGCTAAAAATAATTAGGTTATTATGCAGTCCTGTCCTTACTGCATATATACCATATACAGAAACTTATCTGTCCCTCATTTTTGTCACTATCCCTGATTCATTTAGTCTTATTTCCCTCCAGAACAACTGTGCAAACTTCTTTCTCTTGATTATTCCTTAAATAAATTAGAAAAAAAAGAGCACTCGTTAAAATTTAGAAATCAGCCAAAGAAAATTATTCACTCTGTCTTAGAAACCCTCAGGAGTCAGTATTTTAGCTTGAAAAAAATAGGGTCCTATAAACTCTCCCAAGCCAGTGGCCAAGTACTGACAAGCTTCCTAGTGTGCCTATCCAGCCCAGGCAATCATGACTGTTAGGAGTTCGTGACTTGGCATTGGCTTTGCCTCTTCCCGACCAACAAGTTCCAGTTCTACATAAAAGGACTTACAGGTGGCCATTATTAAACTTGGTGGGTCACAAAACAAAAAGCAAGGCATGAACGAGAGTAAAGGATATACAGGGATGAAGGGGGAGGATTGCCAGGGGTGGAGGACTGAAAGGGGGTATCGAGGGGTAAGAGCAAACAGAATTAATTGTGTAAATGTGTGAAATTGTGAAGGAACAAATTTCATTGATATGAAAATTAAACCCATGCTGTGCTTGCCATTAGATGATAAATCCCATGTCTCAGTTACATTATTTCTAAAGTGGGACTACAGATAGTGCTGTAGATAAGTTGGTATGTCCAATATATGAAGAGCAGCATAGGACACACAGCAAGCACTTAGAACATGGAAGCTCTGTGTGCACAGGCTCTGCTTGATTTATCATTTAAGTGGGGACTTGAAAAGAGGCTGCAGATGGAGCAGGGCACAGAACAGATGAGTCAGGACGAGCTCAGACTTCAAAAGACAGCGTCTACTTAAAAAACATACTTTATGAAAAATAGCAATAACATCAGGCAAGTCAACATTGTGCCAGTGTTGGGCCAGTTCAAATGAGGATGAGGCCATTTGGAGATTTAACCATGACTAGGAAAGGGATTCATTGAAAGCATTCTATAGTGGAAGTTAAATGTCACCAGATTTGATAAACTTTTACAAGTGGGAAAATAAGCAAATATATGTAAATTGCGTATGAGCAGAATCTTTGTATTTTGGTGAATGTTCTGGACTTAGGAGACAGTGTTGTAATGACAAGCAGAGTTGAGAGCCAGAATGCCTAGGCTATTGTCCCATTTTATATCACTGCCTGGGAAACTAGGCAGGTTATGAAGTTTTATTAACTATTTTTTAACATTGAAACTAGGGACAAAATAGGCATTAGCATATCATCAACTGGAGTACTTTAGGGGCTCATAAGTGACAGGTGGTGTCTATGTAAATCAAAAGGTTTAAAAAACAAAACAAAATCCAGAACAAAGTGTAACATAGGATAGATACAAAATGTGCCACATCTTTTCGATCTCTTAGGAGACATCAATTTGGAAGCTTTACTGCTGTGTCTGAGTCCCCTGACACTGTGAATATGATGGACTCTTGGCAGTATAGTGGGTATACTGTGCCTAGCAGAGGCTATGTGACTCTGGGATTATTTCAAAAGTATAGCATTCAAAAGAAAGCACATTGGTTAAATGATGGGCATATAACTGAAATAATTTTCTAAAATATTGAGTTTGTATCCTAGTGATCAGTTTCTGTATCTTCTCATTAATTCAATAACATAATAAAATAGCACATTATAGCAGGACAGGTTTTTTTTTTTTTTATATAGTCTATTCTGATTATGGTTTTCCCTCTCCTACTGCTCAGTTCCTCCCTCCCCCTTCCCATCCAGATCTACATCCTTTTTGTCTCTGCTTAGAAAACAAAGAAGTGTCTAAAGAATAAATAATAAAATAAAGAACACTAAGATAAATAAAAACTAAGCAAATCAGATTACTACAGAACAACCAAACAAGAGAAAGAGCCAAAGGAAAAAACACAATAAATGCATAGATACACATATCACTTGGTGTCTTAGTGACTTGTCTTGTTACTCTGACACTGTTATGTAATTAGAGAAAACACAAACATGATTAAACTCAGAAAATTAATTTTGATACTAGTAAAATGGAAATATATATAACTCATAGTTACATAATAAATTTATGTCACTCAATGAAAAAATAATCTCTAGAATACTTTTCTACACATGCATTTGCTTTTAAAGCAACATTATTTCTCTCTTGCTTTTTTACCAAGGACTATGGGAAATATACAAAGATTACAGAGGTTGATTTCCTAAATCTCAGGAGTTTATATTATACAAAACACAGAAATATGGATTAATCCAAGTTAGTGCACTCTTGATGTAGACAGGTTCATCCTCTTAAGACTCTACCACAACATTTATTGGCATCAAATACAATATTGAAGATTACACAATTGCATTTATAATGCTATCCCTAAAATAATTTAAATAAATTATGGAGAAATTGTTAAGTGACAACATGTAAATTTATTCCATCTTATAGGTAACAAGTCATTTAGTTTATCTTCCATGTTCCAGAATGGCCAGCTGTGTCACAACAACTTTGTTTCCATTGAATAAAAATAAATATTATTAACTGGCATTTTCTAAATGTCAAACAGGCAACAATTGATGGGAAAAGCAAAGCTAAATTTAAATAAATATTTGTACAGTTAAATACACGTGATTCACTTTCATTGTAAAAAATATAGCAGGGATGCTGCTCTTAGTTGTACATTCAAGTATTAAAACAGAAATTTAATACAATGTTTTTTGCTTTGTCTTGTGATCTTCCTACATTGAGAAGCTCTGTGCACTGCCCCAGAAAATAATAAAACTAGATTTTACGAGAACAATTACATAAACATAAGTTTATTAGCAATATTATCATTTTAATAACAGTTATCAAATGTACATTTCAGGTACTTTGGTATCAACAATGCAAACATGTTTTTGTTATTATGAACCCAGGGCAGACAAAACATTAGATAAAGAGAAGTGATCTCTAGATATGTACAATAAGCAGAACTTTGTATCCAAAGTTTTTGTAAGGAAATGTTTCAGATTTTTTGTCATCAGGGTTTATATTTGTCCTTCTCAGTCTCTGTGTGCTTTCTTGTACATTAAGTTTGAGAACCTGTAAAGGAAGTCTTAGTCACAGTGTTATAACCCATATGAGATACAGCATACCATTGACAATTTAATGTGCCTAATATGTGAATTTTATGTGAGGAATTTCATATTACTCTAACCATAATGAGAATCTTCACCTCTGTATATGTAGGTTGTTCCCATGGGATGTAAGCATCTGTAGATACTCATAATTATGAAATAATAAGTTTTGTAGAATGACTATCACTCATTTGACAAACATGGTTCTTCATATTACTGCCTAACTTTGTATTCATATATGATTTTACCTAGGACACTACAAATTTTCAAAAGCATCTCCACAAAAACAAAATTTTAAATGATGATGTGTTTATTTTCAGATAGGGCCTCACTCCACAGCACAGGTCAGCACTAGCCTATAACTCATTATTTATCATGGACTAATCCTTAACTAAGCAATGATCCCACTTCAGCCTAGGAAATGCTGTAATTACAGGTTGAGCCATCACACCCAGATTTTATATGTGCTTAAATAACAATTATGCTTAAACATTTGGTAGAATTTGATCTTCATATATTTTTAGAATAATTCAATATTTCTACCTACATATCTATTAGCAAAAAAATGTATTTGAGTGCCACTGTTCTATTTTTCAATGACAATTAAAACACTTTTACTACTAACAATTTAGTCCATAGAACATTATACATTACTATATATACATAATACATACTATATACTTCTGTCTATCTGGAGCCATCGTAAGAGTGACCTTTTCTCACCCTAAGAACAAAAGCTCACAATGAAATTCATTTATAATTCAGGGTTAAATCCATAGTATTAGAAACATAATAAGGTTCAAAGTATGTGCAGTTAGTTAAATATAAATTTCTATAGTTAAATATAAAAATTTCCAAGTTAATAAAGCAAGAAACCACAACTATTAAGTTGATTTATATTAGTACATATCCATTATCAAAGACTATGCTACATTTATTTAATCCTGATTTATTTTATAACATGCCTTGAAATATATAAACAACAGGAAATATATTTGGGCTTAATCTTAAATGTAATGATTTTATCCAATACAAAAAAAAAATTGTGAAGCTCTTTGATCACTGAAAAGAGGTACTCAATTTCTAAGCAAAGAACCTTAGAGTAGCTATATTTGAATTTGTAGATATTTTTACTTTAGCTGTTGAATTTTACTTATGCTTTTTGTATGCTAAATAATATAGAAGTCAGTCTTTTCCTTAACTCAGATATTAAAGTTGATTGCATGAAAATATTATAGTTGTCCACAGCAGGTCACTGACTTTGGCATCAGTAAAAGGGCTCATGCAGTTGTGTACATCTGCATTGCAAACTTAATCCTTTAAGACCTGATGTTTCATGACATCTTTGAGCATCTGAGATCTTTATTTGTGTTTCTTCTTTCCTGACCTTAGAGAATGCAAATTATTGCTGTAAATGGATTAATTTACTCTTCTGCCAGAATAATATACTTGAGACTGTCTCTATCCTTGAAACATGCTGAGTATTAAACAATATAATCTTTCAGGTTTTTCCTCAAAGAAATTAATTGCAGGTTAAATATCCACTCTTTTCATAATTTTAAAAAGCAAATAGCATTCAATAATGATTTTTCTACTATAAGTGAGTAGTTGGGCTGGATTTTTTGTGTCATATATCTTTCACTTAATAAAAATTTAATCATTTCTCACCTGAAACCAGATCGCATATATCTTGAAGAACAATGTTCTGAATGAATTCAAAAGAATTCTGAAGAATATAGCTCTGAAAAATGGGACATGAATGCCTTTATGAATATGGGTATGATTCAAATAGACAAGAGCAGATAAATCTACATGAATATTGCATCTGGTTCTTTGAGTGGCTTATAATTTTGAAACTGTCACATGTCAGCAAATATGACAACACTGCTGAAAAGCCCGAATGGAAGTATGTCTCTGCTCAGCAATTGCATCTAGTTCACATATGATTCCCATGCCTATATCTTATTTTATTTTTCTCTAGTTATTATTTCTTTTCTTTTATTGAAAATATACTTTTTCTCACATCATACATTCTGGTATTGGTTTCCCCTTCCTCTCCTCCTCCCTGTTCCTTCCCACCTCCCCTCCCATTTGGACCTAACCCCTTTCTGTTTCTCACTAGAAAACAGGCTTCTAAGGGATAATACTAAAATAAAATATAAGCTAAAACAAAAATCATCACATCAAAGATGGAGAAAGCAAACCAACAGAAGGAAAAGAGGTCAAGAATAGGCATAAGAATCAGAGACCCACTTGTTTTCACACTTAGGGATCTCATAAAAACGTTAATCTGGAAGATATTATATATATATGCAGAGGACCTGGTACAGGCTTGTGTAAGTCCTGTGCATGCTGCCTCAGTGTCTGTGAGTTCACATGAGTTTTGCTCATGGTGATTGACAGGGGCTTGGTCTTGGTGCCCCCGATCCCAATTGGCTCTTACACTCTGCCTTCTCTTCGACAGGGTTCTCTGAACTCCCCTCCCCACCCCAGGGGAGGCAATTGATGAAGACATCCCATTTAGTTTAGGGCTGAGTGTTCCAAGGCAAGTTTATACAAGAAAATAGTTTTATTCATACAAAATAGTTTGCACTTAACTCTCTTCTGTGAATGAAGAAAAGTAATTATTTGACACAAATTTAGAATGCATATATGTATGTATACTTTGTGGGAACATATATGGCCAAATTGTTTTATTAATTAATGTTATTATAAAGTTTAGGAATTAATAACCATAATCCAACTCCTGGATTAACTTACTTTTGTACCTGAATATTGTGCATGAGGCTATCTATAATCAATGGTCATGATAATTTAAATTAATTGTTGAGATTTTAAAAACTAATATTTTCTTATCTTCTAAAAATTCAAGAAACAGTATCAAAGTGTTTCTAAACATCCGACACATGTTTTCATATAGGGAAAATCTTGTCACTAATTTTTTTGAAGTCACAATCAGTAAGACATCTGAATAGGTGATTCATGTTATGTGAAGCTCTGATTTGGCTTATTTGAACAAATCGTGAAGAGCAGATAAATGGTTGGTACAGCAGGAGGGAAGATCCCTACAATCAAGTGTTAGAGCTACTTTGAAGTTTGTCTCAGATATTGCATTCTGCTGAGAAATTGAGCATGAGTCTTGGGAAATGACCCACAGCTTTGTTTCCCTTTGTTATTCCCTTCATTTTCTTTCCATTAGAATCATTCCCTTCTAATATGATTTTAAGTACAGCTTCTGACTGTTTCATTGTTTATAATGAATTGTTTCAAATTTAAGGTTCAAATAAAACCTTAAAACTTGAGTTTAAATGCTCATTTATAAATGTGATGCTGAAATTATGTTAATTATTATCCACTGAGAATAAGGGGGAAAAAGGAATTATTATATATAATCAAACCACCAGCGTAGTCATTAAGCACTCTGGAAAGACTACTTAGACAGAATGTCTTGTGGTGTACTCGTGTAGATTTTTATTTTACACCTGAGTTGGTAAACTAAATTAAATTTGCAAATGCCTATTTCATTAGTCAATATCAGTAACACTGGTAAAATGAGTAGCAAAATCAGATTTCACTACTGGAAACAGTAATATACGAACTCCATCTTCGTAGATGTGATTTGCATACATTTAAATTGGCATGGACATCTTTGAAATGCTGTGTATGAATTCATAATGACTGTGAAAGTAGCCACCAATTAGAAAGCTTCATCACACTTACATTTCTCTCCATGAGAGCAGCTTTTAGATTCTGGGCGTTCCTTGCTCCTTTTTTCCGCTTTGATTGACTGTAAGACATGGACTGAAATCCCTTAACTGGGATGCGAACCACAAACAACACTGAGTAGTATTGAATTGCCTGGAAACCCTGCTTCATTTCCAGAATCTCTGGTAAAAACCTCTTACTACACCTACTTCTTTTAACATTCCTGCCACAACCATTCCCCGACCTGAACCTTCTGCCCACTTTGAAAATATCCTTTCTACGCTATAGAAATTTGCTTCACTTTTCTCCAGTGCCGTCAATAAACCTTCAAATAACCCCTTCCTAGTGCCTTTGGAGATGGGTTTTTGTTTGTTTGTTTGTTTGTTTTTGTTTTTTAAATCCTCACTCAAGACTGACAATCTGCGTCCCTTCAATAAAGAAAACGATAACGACTTAACGAATGCGTTACAGAAATTACAACGCCAGTGAGACCACAGTGAGACCCAACAAACACTGTAAGTTTAGCCTGAAACCATCCTTCTGCTTGCTCGCAGGTTTAGCCAGCTCTTCCACCTGCGAGCAGTGAGTGAATTTTTGTTGTCTACTAACCCCCTCTAGCGCCGAACTGGCTGCACCCGAGCCACAGCTGCTGCCAGATCGCGGGGCTCCACCAAGCTCAGCAGCGCTTTAGGGCCCTGCCCTCCGTGCACGGGTCTCGGCAGGCAGATCGGAGACTGCAGGTGGCAACCCCTCTTCTCATCAGCTAGTCCTGTTCTTCGGCCCAGGGTGGGGTCCCACCAAGTAGCCGGTGCACCAGCTAAGAAGCGCCCTGACCTGAGAGGCAGTGGGTGCTGAGAAGGGGCGTCTCGAGGAGAGCGCACCAATCGCGGCGCGCGCGCTGCCTTGGACTTGGCCACGCAGAACTGAGCCCTTGGGCTGCTCTCAGCCCGCCGCCGCCGCCGCCGCCACCACAGAACAGCGGGCTGTCGAGGCCCTCGGAAGCCGGACACCAAAGCTGCCATGATGATGCTGGTGACCTCCCGGGCGAAGTCCCCACCGTATGCCAACGCGAAGACCTAAGCGAGCCAAGGTGCCAGGCACCAGTCGACTTCCAGCCTGCAGTGGCTCCTCTCTGTCGCTTCTTCTCTCCCTATGCTTTCCAAGGACTTGGAACGGGAGAGGTGGCCAGAAAGCTTGCTGGTTCGCTCTGGTGGTCAAGTTTGGGAGCCTGGCACTCAGACACTTCAGAGCTGACCGCTACCGTCGCCAGGCTGTGCCCAGGGCGCTGACCTGCAACCCTCACCCCTTGCATCCGGAGAAATGTGGCCAAAGGGAAGGTGGTGTCCAGAGCTGACAGTCTATCATTACATGGGGGAGGGGGGAGGCAAGTGATTGGGGGACTAAGGTAGCTTTGGTGATACCCAGTAAGTAAGCCGCTGCCACGGCCTGGGGGAGGCGCAGATGCCACCTAATCCGTGGTGCCCGCGATTGGACACTTAGACCAGGTCACTCAGTCAAGGGGCTGAGCGCTCGGTCCGCTGCCCCCCGGGACCATTTGAGACCCCACAGAGCCTCATTCGCCTGGTTCCCCAGACACTAGCCACGGGAAAGTTCTCGTCTCCCAGGCTACCCCTTGCTGGCTGCTGTACCCCCTCTGCTCTGGGCTCTGCAAGTGCCAACTTGGGTCAAGAGAAACGCTAGGGTCCCCAGAACTGTACCTTCACTACCCGACTGGACATCCCGACCAACCCCCAGTACCCTCCTTCAGGCACCTTCCCCCGTTCTCCTTCCCCTCCCCCAAACTACAGCCTGAGCTCGCTCTTGCGCGCGCGCTCTCTTGGGCCCAAGTGAATAGTCGTCGCTTGAGCGGGACACGGCGGTGGATGCAATTCCCCTCGCCTCCAGCCGCCAGGAGCTCCCCGGCGGCGGCGCAGGCAGCATCCTCCTCCCAAGCAGCTGCTCCTGCACCTGGACAGCCTGGACCCTCGTGCCCTGCTCACGGGGCCTCACGCGGGGGGCGCCCCGGGACTTCCCCTGCGGGCCGGGTGGAGGAGGAAGAAGAGGAGGAAGAAGAAGAGAGCTTGGACCAGGACCCCCACCCTACCAGGAACACCTGGCTTCGCTACAGCCACTTCTTTTTAAGGGGGAGAAGAGAGCCAGCGCGAGCCATGGGGGGCTGCGAAGTCCGGGAATTTCTTTTGCAATTTGGTTTCTTCTTGCCCCTGCTGACAGCTTGGACAGGCGACTGCAGTCATGTCTCCAACCAAGGTAAGGGACAAACGGAAGGGCTGGGGGAGGAGGGTGCCTCTGGAGTGAATACTCTTGTCCACTATGGCTGATAACTTTGTCCCTGGGTCAGCTCCTCTGGACTTGCCACACTGTGGTGTCTAGGATGTTTCCTGACCAGAGAGCCCTGATTACATTGCCTGGGACCAGCTGCCCCTGGAGCTCAGCTGCCTTCTATCTCTAGGATTCTTTCCAATGCTTGAGCTTCCACAGCACATGGGTACCTTGGGGGCATTTGCCTGACTGCTCCCCCGTTGTGCAGTCTCCAATGGAGGTCAACCGCCATGGCACAGACCTAACTGCTTCTTGGAGAATCTTTTAAAAAACAGCAACGTGTGGATTCTCTTCCGGAGCTTCGTGAGAGAAAGGTCATGACTCTTGCTGGACCCTAGGCACCTGTAACTAATGAGCAGCCTGTTTTCTCCAGGAACTGTGCGTTGACCTTACTCAGTTTCTGAACTTCGTCTACCATTCACTTCAAATTATTCTTAGAACAAATGTTCACGTATCTGAATTGGTGTTTCTATTTTTGAGAGAACTGGGCAGATGAGTGTTAAATCTGAAATTCCAAGTTATGAATATCCTATTCATACAGTCTAGTTGTTGTCGGATTTTTAGAGGATTTTTAGTGGGTAGTGGAAAGCTGAAGGTAAATGCTGTGTGTGGGAAAAATGATGAAAAGCATGTAGAATATTTGAGTATTTTCTTTCCTTCTGTTCAATGTTTCATGAAATATATCTCTTTGGATTTCTGCTATGAATGTTTAAGGATACAGAAAAATATCACCTGCATGTCCTACATTGCTTTCACACTAAGTATCAAACAACCATAAAAGTTTTCTAGAGGTACCTGGCTGGAAGCTTTCACTGATACAGTGAGGATTACCAATATGTCACCTGTTAGTGGAGACACTCTACATAGACTTCATATCTAATTCAGCTTTGATCAATTATATTTGCCATTTAACATGTAAGACACAGGCATAATGGTCTAGAGAACATTTCCTGAAAGTACAAATAGAGGTCAGATGAAAGCGTGTACTTTGTGTTTGATAGGCAGGAGGTTGAGAGAGAAGACAAGCCAAATAACAAAGCCTTACTTTTGTCATAGTTGTGCATGTGGCTATATTATTTTATCTAGAAATGAAATAATCATTCAGAAACAATTCACATGTTCCTGTTTATAAACAATACTATTGGTAAGTTTTACTTATGTTTTTATCTGACAAAAATGCAATCTCAATTACTTATTATTTGGAAGACATGTATTATCCTCATGACTTTGACATGTCATGTAAGTGAGAGCTATAATGCCATACCTTCTCTTCCACAGTGGTATAGCTTCAGACTGCATCCCTAGTTGGTCTTCAAGGATTATTGGTATTAAGTACCCAGACATAGTTTTAGTTTACTTATGTGGAAATACAAACTATTGAGGATAACATGTACCTACTTGACATTTCATTTGAAAGGAAAAAAAATCTTTAAAAATGAGGAAATCAGATATTCATTAATATCAATACTATTGTGTACGGAAATTTAAAGTGTGTGTAGTTTGAGATTCATGTTCACTACAAAGTTTAAAGTGATTCCAGTCTGAATTTTCCTGAATAGTTAATATCTGTAGTACCCATGTAAGTCAGCACCAATCCTAGGCCCTGGTGTTATTCAAACAAATAAAACATATATGAACATCCCCCCAAATACAGTACCATTCTACTGAAGCATGTTATGCTAAACTATGATTTTACAAATATTTATATCAAATACAAGAGCTTAGTGGAGATGTTTCTTAACCTCTTAGAGTAATTTTCTTCCTTCTCTTAATGAATCTTACATTCTCTTTAATGATTTTTTAACATAGAGTAAATAGGAAACATCTAAACCTTATAATTTGCTCCAATTAGCTTAATGTAGTGTTTGGACATATTTTCCAGCTATCCCAAAACCTAAAAAGGACCATTAAGTATCCCCAAATAAAACTTTTAATTGAATATATATTAATATACTAAAAATGCAAGTATAAACTTACTAGTATCCAAAGATAAAGTTGGATAAATTGAGTTTGTTCTCCAGGACAAAGTTACAAAGTATGGTCAAATTTTTCATCAGTAATAAATGGTTATTTCTAATATTGGAATGATTAAAGGTTTTGCCTGACAAATTTAAAGAATATAAAAATAATCGTGAAAATTAATAATAAATTATCACCCTTCTATAGATTACTCTTCTGAATATTTTAGAGAAAATTTAATTGGTAATTTTATAAAGAGACAGCGAACTTAACATGAGTGCTTGTCTATCTGAAATGTGGACTGTTACAAAAGTATATGAATGACACAGAAAGATTCAAGTAAAATTTGCATTTAATTGTAATAGATGTAAAAATAAATGTCAGAGATATTAGTTTTTAGAAGATACTTTTCATATTGCTTGTAATTTTATTAATTTTTTGAAGCCTTCTATTTCATATAGAACAAATTTTCATTTTTCAATAAGCTTCCTTCTTGATTAAGAACATTCACAAAATGAAATGTCATTGCTCTGTGTCTATTTTTGTCAAATGATTATATATAAAATCCTTCATGGCTGAATAGACCGCATTCACCCTCTGACCTCCTACTCCATCCCCAATCTTCCACACTAAGGCAGGGTCAAATGATGATGCTGACAAGAAGTGAGCTACCTCCCTGTTAAGATGGACTAAGGGGACATCTTAACTCTCACTGTAGACAAGGATTCTTGTCGTTGAACTGGGTGTAAAGCTGTAAAGATAAAATGTGCTGTGAAGATAAAATAAATAGATTGACTCTTTCTTTCTATTATCCAATGCTCTTTGAATCAATATGAAGCTAGTGGTGCTTCCCACATTTCATCTGATTAAGTAGAAATACAATTTCTGTTACACGGTATCTCATATGCCATTGTTTCCCCTTGTATTTTTAAAAACCACAGTATTATTAAGGAATTGGTAAATTTTATTTAAACTCATATTTTAACCTCTGAATATATATATATATATATATATATATATATATATATATATATGCTTGCATCTCCTTACTAGTGAATAGAAAACCGAGTCTTACTTCATGTGTAAGTTAACCAAGTGTAACAATTATAGTGGCTACTGGCTATCAGGGATCTATCTATTCAAATATTATGCTCCTTTAGCAGGGTACCAGGTAGTCTGAATGAGTTGATGCATCTCTTAGGGTGCTCATGTTTATAAAAAAATCAATTTCATACAAAATGATCCATCAAGTCAACTTGTTTGGCTAGATGAAGCAGTGAATTTATTTTACTATCACTATTGTGTGATATGACTTGTTACCAGATAATACTGGACAAACATTCACCATGGTACTAGTTGATTTTATTAATGTATTGATCTATATAAAATGATGGCAAGAAAACTGAAAGTGTATGTAACTATAAGTAAACACGTTAAAGCCAAAAATATCTGCCTAAAACTCAATGATCTAAAATTAACTGCACTGTCAAAAGCACCACTCATAAATTGTTAAAATGGAAGAAATACAAGAAATTAGTTAATATATTTTTTAATAAGGACAATTAGATAATTTATTGACAATATTTCTGAGAGATTCTTCACAGTAGTTACAAATTATTTTCAAAGATAAACTATTGATAGGTGTAGGGATGTTTGAGATTATTATCGCATGTCCTCTTGGTAGACATAATTATACATAAAATCTAGAATTTGATTTTATTATAAATAGGAAGTCCAAGTTGTGGAGTCATTAGGAATAATACCCACTATAAAAAGTTTTTTTTTTTTTACTGATTCAAGAGTGCTCATCAGATTTTGTATATTATTTGCTCTGAGATACAAATAAACTATATTTGAAAATCTTATTGAACAAAAATAGTAACATGTTCATTAAAGCTATGTCCTTCATACTAGAAGTAACATAAATAAAATTATTAAAAGCTAATATAATGCATTGTTGATTCTTTAATGGAGAAATGTTATTTTAAAGATGCAAAGAAGATAATGCATAAGACTTTTGAGTCCAAGAGAATTCATAACAAATCTCTTATTTGTCTACAAAACCATTCTCTGTTGGACAATCTTTTCTATTTGTCTATAAACTTTTTCTCTCTTGCACAGTCTCAACAACTACTTCCCTCTCCTCTCACACAAGTATTTCTTCTTCATTTTGCATTTCTTGCAAATAGAAAAAAAAATTCTACTTAAAAGTCAACTACATTGCAACATTCATAGAAGTCTCCTTCCTTTGGCTTAAAATTTCTTGGCAATCTAAACATGGTAGATATCAATATGCATAGTTAAGTAATTAAAACAATATGCATCTGACCATACATTGCTAATCATGTAATTAAATAAAATATTAAATTAATAACATGTCTACAACAATGGAATAAACTTAACATTTATATACACATCATTATTTCCTTAAAAATTGAAAATATATTGCTATTATTACTGCTTTCTTTTGACTAATGTTTTTAGTATGTAAAATTTAGTGGCTAAAGAGTGAGCGGGCTCAGCGATTGAGATTGCATGGTTAAGGATAGGAGTGTGTTTTCTATCACCCACATCTGTTGGATCACAACCACATGTAACTAATGCACATCCACTGGTATTATGCTTTTGGCCACCTGCTTGTACATACATGCACATAATTATAAAATAATAAACCAAAGTACTGACAAACTTCCAATGAAAGAGCAAATTACTATATAAAACAAAAATAATAAAGCATAAAAAATAAAATTTAGGTGATGTAGAAAAAGTGGAGGTCAGAGACATATTCTTTTCCCCCGTACAAACCTGGTAAGGAGTACAAACAAACAGACAAGAAAAAAGAAAAAAATTGAACAAAGCAACCAAAGCATCAGAATAAAAAGTCACAGGACAATTGCAGTGTATTAAATAAGAGCGTTGAAAAGCGCCTTTGTTGAGGTGCAATTTAAGCCTCATCCTTGGGGAAGAGAAACACATAACTTGTTCCAAGCAAGAAGTACATTAAGGCTAGAAAGAAATGGTTTGTAAAGAACTGTGCTTCACAACTATGAAGAACTGAGTCCAGTATGACTGGAGTTTAGTGAGCAAAGGAAGGCATTGCAAAACTGTAGTTTGAAAGACAGCAGACCTAATGGATGTAAATTAAAACATGGTAAGAAGGTAGGCTTTAAAATTATCTCAGGTAAAGTGGATGGTAAGGGAACTCGGGTCCATCTCGAGAGCGAAGAGAGGACTGGAGGCATGCAAGAGGAGAAGTAGGAATGTGGCTATTGTTCAGGAGAATGGCTGTGACAGCCTGGCCCAGAGCACTGGGAAGCAGGCAGAAAGCAAATAGTTATTAAAGAGTTAAATATTGGGAGAACATTATCCCTACAGAGAAGCAAATATAGACACATTCAAGCATCCCGATTATATTCTTTTAAGAATCTGAATTATATACTGTATTGCCCCCCATTAAATGGTCTTGCTTTCTGATTATTCATAATTGATGGCCTAAGAGGAATTGATCAAAACAAAAGTACCTCACAAAAATATGTAACTCATTTCCTATGTTTTCCCAATAAAACTGAATAGCATAAAAGAATAATCATACGAGACTAATCAGCACTCTTCCATGGCCTCTGCCATCAGCTTCTGCCTCCAAGTTCCTGCCCTGTTTGTGTTCCTGCCGTAACTTCCTTCAGTGACGAACAGTGATACTGAAATATAAGCCAAACAACTCCCCCAAAACAATATTCATAAACGTGCAAGATGATATAAATAGATTTGTTATATTTATATATTACATAATGACATAAATAAATGTATTAATGGAGTCAGGCAGCAGTGGCACACACCTTTAATCCCAGCACTCGGGACACAGAACCAGGCAGATCTCTGTGAGTTTGAGGCCAGCCTGGTCTACAGAGTGAGATTCAGGACAGGCACCAAAACTACACAGAGAAACCCTGTCTTGAAAAACAAAAATACAAAATTATTAATGGAGTTATAATGATATGGAAATATAAGCCAACCCCCCCAAAAGAGTACTCATAAAAATGCATGATGATATAAATATATATGATATATTTATAGATTGCATAATGACATAAATAAATGTATTAATGGAGTTGGTGAAAAGGCCTCCATGTAAAAGTCTTTCTGTGCCACTCATTTGAAAGTCATATCTAATCTTAGTAAGATTTTCCAGTTTCAAAATACTGTACATTATGCCAATACATCAAATGCAATGTACTAATTCATTTTTTTCACTACAGCTTTCTGTCTGTAGTTATTTTGGGGGGGGTCAGGGTAGATGATGACTCAAATAAGTTTGGCCATCTGCACAGGACAACATTTATTAATGTCTAAGATAAAGGAATGAAAAGTAATAGAATTGTCTTTAAATGCATCTATGTGTTTTGATATTGTTTATTTAAATGAAAATTCCAGCTAATGCTGCATGTAAAAGAGACAAGTTGTTTTCAGTTTTTCTCCATGAGTCTCTTCTCTGCATTGAGTATGAATATAGATTAACATGTGTTAAGTTTAAGATCCAGAAAAATGAATTTAAAAGTATGTGACATGTAGGAACAGGGATACTGGAAGATGCTGAGAGTAAATTTTACAATATTTAAAATTTTTCTGAGCTGTTATAGACCTTTTACTTTGAGCTACCTTCCAAAAGGTCATTGAAAAAAATATTAAAATCACATGATAGTAAAAGAGCTCATAAAATGTTATTTGAAAACAAACAAAAAGTAGAGAACAGAAAATCCCTAGTTTAATCAATTCTATATATTTGATGTTTATTTTAAAATTCATACTATGAACATTCTTCATGTAAATATTTGTGATATTTTAAAACACATTCACATGTAGTAAATCTTTATAGAATGTCTGGAATAGTGATTCCCTTTGATTAAACAATATGGCCTCTTATATGACATGCAATTTTAGTCTTTATATATGTTCTAAAAATGTCAATGTTTATTTTTTCACCATATTTCTTAATGGCTGCTGCATGATAGGCAGTGTACTTGCCATATATAAAGGATCCAGAACCACATTTCATATTGGAATGTTTCATCCAGTGTAAAACATTCAACCTGTCTCCATATTTGGCAGAATTTTTTTTCTCAATATTTGAATCAATTATCTGGACAGTATTTTAAAATCATGTTGGTCACATGAAGCATATATCATATGACATAGACACATAAAACTATACACACACACATTGGTTGATGTTCACATAAAAATTTTTGTACCTTTTTTTAAAAACTGAATCTATTATTCTAGGGCAATTTATGTCAAAGTTAAATAACTAAATCATGCAATAAACTCAATATATAGTGTCAGGGATCGTATGAGCTGCCAGTACTATAATAAAAACACCCAAACACAGGTTTCCTGAAATCCTATTACAAAGGGTAAGATGTTTCTTTAGGAACTTTGCATTTAATTTTAAGAGATTTGATGATGTTAGTATAACATCTTTCATTGTAAAGGAGATTCTGTGATAAATCAGAATAATCAAATGCTATCATCAGTTTCTGAGCTCTGTTTATAAATTGCTTCTTAAGATATTCTACTCTTAATTTTATGACTATATAGATGCTTAATTTAGTTATATAAAATACATAAAATTAATTTGCAGGCTTACAGCATTTGTGCAAATGAAATTTAAATATATTACGAACTTATGAATTTCTATAGATTGATATTGAATTGAGCTTTTGTTGAAAAGATATTAAACTGACCTACTCTGATGTATTCATTTAAAGGGATATTTTATTTAAAACTGTAATTTGTCTTGAAAATATAAATTTATACTTTCAAATAGCAGTGGACATTTTTGGTTGTTTGTTTGTTTAAGCTTTAGAGAAAAAATAGAATGAAAATGCATGCTTTCTGCCCATATCCTGAGAAATATTTTCAGCTCGTTTCTGAGTACATTGCTGAACTCTTCAGCTGCTGGCCTATGTACCAACTTACACGTGATGAACATACTTGAAAATAATTGCTCTTCCTAATATATCGTTACATTTTCCAGGTGTTAAGGTCAACAAAAGCTCCCTGGACATATATGATAATATGGACTTGGAAAATCAGTGTGAAGGATATAAACTGACTTAATCTGTTTTTTTCTCTTTTAATTTTTTTTTATAATTTTATGGGTACATGTATGTGATGAAAAGCACTTTATGCAAATATGCATAATTCATTTAGTGTATCCATCTGCTAATAACAGGTCAGTTATGTGTTCTCTGGGGTAAGTGTGCAATATAATTGGATTTTGTGGTAGATGAACACAGCAAATAGAAAAACAGTTTACACTACAGTACTTAAAGCATAACATCTAAAATAAAAACACTTGTAATTTGTATTTATAGAGTTTGTGATTAAAGTAAAACAACATATAGAAATTTGCCTGCCAATGGTAATTGTAACTTTCTTTTATGTAGTTAAAAAAATCCATTTTAATCTAGAGAATAAGAAACCTTGTGTTTGAAATATTCCAAGTAAGAACTGAGTCTCACTGAATGTATGTTTCCAGGTAGAATCACGTTAAATCGTATTTGATGAGACCTTGAATTGTCTCTAATGTTGCTGTGATGCTTAAATGTTGCTAAAGATCATTTAAGTTAGATCCATAATTAGAGACTTTAACTATAAAAAATGGTCTAACATATCTTTCATTCCTCCTAAATTAGCCTTTCTGTGCTGGAGCAATAGTAACGAATGACCTGGCCTGGTCCAGGGCACTGTAGAATATAAGCCTGTTGGTTATGGATTCTCCATGGTGTAACACATCCTGAATAAAATATTATGATCCATGACCCTTCATTTCTGAAAATAAGGAGGTGCCTACTAATGAAAAATAACCTTAGTAATAAACTTATTATGGTAAATCCCTTTTATGCTCTGTTTCTTTGAAATTAAAGTCTACTTAAATTGTGTTCACCTTGTGAGTGAAAAATAGTCACCATTAAGTGTGACAACTAAAGGTTCAACCATCTGCTAGATGTGATTACATAAAATCAAACCTGACTGTAACACTTTCTCCATGAAAATGTGACTGTATGCACCAGTGTACTTGCTCCCTGGCAAAATAAATGCTATGCTATCTGTGAATGTTTACAACACCAGAATTTTGTAAAGTAAGTTCAGTATTGCCTTGACTAATTCACATGCTCCCATTCAGGAAGGAATAGTTGTAAAGAGATCTTGATTTTTATTTGACCAACCCCAAACATTTGGAGCTACATACTCTCAGTATAGCATGTTATCCACCATGATTTAAAATCAAGTAAAATTTAGCATGCTCCAATTTCATTGTGATTTTTATGTCTATACTAGAACTATAGGTACTAAGGGGACAGTAATTTATGGTTGATAGATTAGACAAAATGCGGTTCATTCAGGTTATTAAACTAACACTTTGCTAGTTTGTTTAGTGTAAAGTACAGGTGTAAGAATCTTTATAGCTTTCATTAGTTTATGACTAGAAATTTATTTATTGATATATTGTTTCTGGAATTTTCAAGAACCCTATTTGCTTAAACAGTGAGTCTTTAAGAATTTAAGTTTTAGCATTTTTTAAGTGTTAGCAAAATTTTAATAGTCTTATTAAAGCTAAGCAATACTGTTTCTTCAAAAAGGCTACCAAGATCTACAGTAAAACTGTATATATATTTCTATTGTGAGATTATGAAGTAATTATTTAGTGAAATACATAAAACCATTAAATAGTGTTTAATTTTTTTTTTTACTTAGATACAAATGCTATAGTTCTTGAGAAGGATTCATATATCTTGTGAGACTTTTATTAGCTTCAAAAATAAATACATATCCAAATTTAAATTGCATTATTGGCTTTATGCTTCTTTGTGGTGCTAAATACAGGGACTGCAAACACTACATTCCAGTTTCCCACTTCAGAGAGATTAAGATGTAGCTAACCCTGACTACAGAAATGGCTTAGTGGTTACAAGCACTAACTTCTTTCAGAGGACCAGAATTTGATTTCCAGCACTCACACAGTGGTACAAATCACCCATCACTCCAGTTTCAGTGGATCCTGAATCCTTTTCTGGTCCCTGCAATCCCTAGGCATGTACATGTTCACATACATACGTGAAGGAAAACACTGACACAGAAAATCAAATAAATTTAATGATTTAGCCAATAAACCTATGTAGGCATCGGTAGATATACCTAAGCATTTGCATTTAAATGTTGATTTGGACTCTAGAAAAATAAAAAGTTGTTATCAAAGATGCATGAATTATATACAGAGGCAATGAAAATATGAAGCCATTTAATGTGGGCATGACCATATGTGTCCTCACTCTAAGCCTATTGCCATAAAATCAGAGGTCTGCATGACATCAGTGTATTAGAAATTGAGAGGTAGAGCAAAGGCCAAAAGACGTGATATAATATAAATTTCACAAATAAGACATTCTTGTCATGTATAGAATGGGGCTGTGACTCATTAATCAGAATATGTCAACCTCAATACCTGAAATAGAATTAGGCTGATATTTTTATGAGGATCTCAGTTTTTAAACAATTTTGAGTTATCTTGTCAGCATTTAAAACTTAAAACTTACTGTACATTTAAAGTGGGGGCATTACCATTTAAATGGTACTCTGGTTTAGCCTGAGTCTGGGGTTTATTACTATATGGTATGATTTGTCTTTTCATTTAAATTTTAAATCTGACTTCTCATACCTTTTATATTTAATTCTGGGATTCATTTCAGAATCCACAAAACACAAAATTCATATTTCAGCAAAGTACAAGTAGGCCAGGCAGTTGATTACTTATCTCTGTACATGTCTACATAATTGGCAATATCTGAATGGTTTTTGGTTATATGGATTTTATTAATAATATGTCCCTTCAGTTTTGGGGAGATTCTGCGTAGATAAGTGCTTTCTGACCAAGTGTGAGGACTCTCTGATAAGGACGGCGGAATCCATGTCGCAGCATGGCCTGGTTTTACATGCATCTGTAACTCCAGTGCTAGGGACCAGAGAAGGACAACAGGTCTCACTTGTCAGCGAACTCTAGTTTCAGTGGCTGACCCTGTCTCTTGAAAAAAAAAAAAAGAAAGAAGGGAAAAAGGAAGGGAGGGGAGAGAGGGCGGGAGGGAAGGGAAGAAAGGATGGAAAGACGGTGACTGAGCAACAGAGGAAGACATAGCAACATCAACAGGACTTCATGACCTTTGTACACACACACACACACACACACACACACACACACACTTTTAAAAAATGGTATTTCCAAGCCATATATGGTTGTCCAAATGTGTAACCCAGCTGCTGCGAGTGGAGACGGGAGAATGGAACTAATGTACTGCCCGCCTAGGGGACAGAGTGAGATCCTGCCTCAAAAACGAATATTACTTCAAAATCAAGTCACCCGCTTTCACATTTTAGTCTTTGCTGCTTCCTAGCTGCTTCCCCTTTCCTAACTTTATTAAGCATTGCATTTTTAGCAGTTTTAAAATGTTGGATTTACAGGTATTCTAAAATATGTTTTAGAAGTTAACTTAGCATTTGATAGATTCTGTATTTTGTATTTGAAAAATATGCCTCTAGAAACATGTAGAAGTAGAAATCGCTGCCAGAACTTGGTATTTTTGAACAGAAGAAATCAATTGCAGATTACCCATGATTAGCTGCTAACATTTAGAATTGTACATTTAGAATGTCAAAAAGCACTGAAAACTCCTAATCTAGCTTCTAAATTATATTAATACTCCATATTTCAAATCCAGTATTATATTATCTTCCTTTTTTTAATAAAAATATGTTTCCAAAATAATCTAAATTATTACAGATCTTATCATATACCTGATAGAATTTAAATAATTAATTGTAATACAATAAACTTTTTAATATGGTAGATGAATATGCATGTGTCTGTTTGTTTACACAACCAGGCTTTATTGAGTTGAAAAAGTTTTTGGAGTTGTGGTACTAACTTTAACTGCTTGTATTGTGTGTGCTATTGTGTGCACAGCACTACAGACACAGCCCTCCATGTGACAAAGAGCCCATCTTTTAAATGGACCCTAGCCTTAGTTAGAAGTTCTGCTCCCAATGCAGCAGAAGAATCCAGGAAACCTGTAAAACTGAGACCATTTGTGGGAGAGAAAAAAAAAAGGCTAGTTTCCTCCTCACTATATTTGCCATTGATTGATCTTTTTTAATGCTGTTTCCAGCAATTGTGATCAGCTATCCCTTTGAAATATGAATGTGTTCTAGTCCAAAGTTAAAAGAGGGAGTAGGTTATATAATTTGGCTATTTTTTTTTTCATCTCTGTTAGTTGTTCTGAAATTGAAAGGATTATAACCTTTCTGAGCTTAGGTGCTAACTCTTCATACACTTGTTATATGTATCATATTAATTTCAAAAATTTCTTGAATTGGTTGTTGCTTATTTTATTTTTTGTATTATTCTTTGACTATCAACAGGGTTTTAAATGCTGAATTTTTTTCTATTCAATACTTCTGTTCTACTGAGATATGCTTTCTGAAGGACTCATGAACTCAGTGTTCAGTAGCTGTTGGGAAAATGAAATAACCATTTGCCCATCACTGAGTAGCTGAAGCTTATGTGTGAATGTCAGCTCTCTGGTGAGAGTTCAGTGGCAGGATCACAGCTAATGGAACTTATTCTTAGGAGGGGTTACTTCCTTAGTTTAAATCTGAGTCTACTAAAATCCACTTATCTACCAGCCCTGGGAAGAAGAATGACTTCCTGCCTGATTAATAGGTGTGGGAAAGAGAAGAGAGCCCAGCTGAAGTGTTTACTACACAGAATAAAGCTGGCACAAAAGAGGGTGTGTATGGCACTGCCTTAGAAATGCACTGCTCTGCAGACCCCTCCAGATCTACACAGTCTTCAAATGGTGACTATCTCTGTGAATGCTGTCTTTGAAAGGAAAAAGCAACAACATGGCTGAAAGAGGTATTGAGAATTTGAGTATGGATTTAGATGATTTTTTATAGAAAACTAAATTTACTTTCCTAAAGATTATTTCTTAACATTCTCTTTCCTGGATCACATTACTGTTCTACAGAGTAATCTGTATTGGTCTTGTGCTCAGTTAATTTTCCAAGAATTTTGTTTCTCATGCAGGAGATTGGACCTAAGGCCTCTCTTTTGTATTCTTATACCAGTGAGCTATAGTGCAGTGAATTTTTTGAGATGTTTAATGTGTACCAATCCTTTCCCATCATTTTGTTTCATTTTTCTCCATATATTTTGGTTGTAAGTTAATGCCTCAGCGTATGCCCTGATGGCAAATATTCCTTTTCAAGTTGTAGTCTAGAAAGCAATTAAGTGGGTGTTGAAAATATCCATACATTGGAACTTATGACTTCCCACTTTATGAGCTTAGTTTTTTTAAATGACAAGGAAAAGTACAGAAGATTTGTTTGCTTGAATATAAGCCATTCAGATTGCAGTCTTATTTATGAAATGAAAAATTTAGAATCAAATTATATAATCCCAAATGGGAGAATTTTCTGGGAGATGACTGTATTTGCCTAAAATAATTTCTTGAATAATATCTTATACTTTGATAAGAGTGACCAAATATTTCTCTACAAAGTACTTGGACAGATTTGTTTTGTTGCTAAAAAGATTATGGGAAGTGACAAGAGAGGAATAAAATATGGCTTATAACAAGAGGAGTCAATGGATACTGATTTCATTTAGCCAAGGAGACAGCATTAAAAGGATGGTTAGGATTATTCTATTTGAGGTGGGTTTTTTTTGGGGGGTGCAGGGACTGCTGTAATTTTATCTCCTATTCCACTACCTTGGTCTCGAAAATATCGACAATCTCTTACATTCTGAAAAAAGAAAGATAAAAAAAATAGATGGATATATTCTCTAAAGAGCGGTATAACCCCCACCTCCAAAAAGATCCCTATGAATGGATATCAGTGCTGTAACTAGGTGAACTTCTAAAGGACTAGACTTTGTCTGGCTTGGAAATTCAGAACAGGCACTGGGTCAGGAATTTTGGTTCCATCTAGTACTGTGTTCCTAATTCCTCTCCAGAAAGTAGCATGTATGTGACAGGAACCTCACTGAAAATTTACAGTGGTCAAAGAAATTGGGTCAGAAAACAGATCTCTGAATAACATCGCTAGCAAGCACTGCATATTGATGATATTTATCCTTTAGATTTAGAGGTTGGAAGTGATCCCAGCATAAGTTTATAGTGTTGTAGAAAAGGGCACTCTGTGGCATGCTGAGCAAGCACCACACCTTTCTTTTTGGGTTGACAGTGTCATTTCTCAAAAATATTTAGCAAGTTTTAGTAAAAGTTATGGGGAGGTCCAGTCCCCTCCTTCCAGGCTGAGCAAAGTGTCCCTGTGTAAGCCCAAGGTTCCAAACAGCCAGCTCATGCACTAAGGACAGGTCCTGGTCCCACAGCCTGGATGCCTCCCAAACAGTTCAAGCTATTCAATTGTCTCACTTATCCAGAGTGGCCTGATCCAGCTGGGGGCTCTACAGCCTGCCTGTACTGAATCCACCAGGTTTAAATGAATCCCCAGTGGAGTCTTGGCCCTGGGGTAGATGGGAATGGAGGGGAGGGGCTGGGGGGAAGGTGGGGCGGGGTGGGAGGAGGGAGGACAGGGGAACCCATGGCTGATGTGTAAAATTAAAACACAAATATAATAAATAACAAAAAAATATTTAATAAAAAAACAAACAAAAAAAGTTATAGGGTCTTTTGTTCTAATTGTTGTGGATTAAAGGAACAAATGTTTGATATGTGACAAACAGAATAAACCTACACATAGAGAAAAGGAGGTGTATCTAAATACAGCAATGCTTTTTAACAGAAGAGGTAAACAGAGCATAAGAATATGTAAATACATGAAGTCATAATGCCAGAGTCAGCCAGGATTTGAATTCCTGACAGTTTAGTTCCAGTTAAATATCTGTGTTCACAATCCTGTGTAGTGCAGATATTAAAGAGGTCTTATAATAAAAAATCCCAGAGCCAGATATTGGGGTAAATGCTGAAAGATTAGAGAGACAAAGGGACAAGCCAGTGCCACGTCTCACCTCGCCAACTCCACAAATCCTCTGACTAAAATTCTGAGTCCTCACCCAAAAGGGTCCAGCCGAAAAAAAGTCTCTAGCTGAAAGGGATGCTTCTGCCGAAAAGCCTAGCCAAAAGGGCTTCCTCAGTCAAAAGCCTTCTAGCTTCTGTATATAATACAATGTATCACCACAAACCTGCGTGATGCTTCCTATTGCAATAAGACTGACATTGACTACCTGGGAGAATGTGCTCTTCATCTGTATGTAAAGGGGAAGAGATATGGACCTTGGTTGCAATTCTGCTCTTTGGAATTACTGATCATTTTAAGCATTTCACATTCGATAACCAAAAGGGATTTTTTTCTCAAAATTGTGTGTAAAGTCGCTGAGAGTCTGGCTACGTTGGTGCTTGAAGCAAAAGTATGAGGACATGAATTTGGATTCCCAGTACCAACGTAAAAAGCCATGTCTGGAATCATGTGTCTGTAACACAGTCCTGAGACAAGAGAATTCTAGGAGCTCATTGGCCAGACAACTCTAGCAGAATCATCAGGGTTCCAGTTCAGATGAGAGAGCCAAAACAATGAATAAACAAATAAATGAATGCATGCATGCATGAATGAATGAATGAATGCATGCATGAATGAATGAATAAGGTGGAAGCTGGAAGACTGATTGAGAAAGAGATACAACACAGATCCTAGCCTTCACATGCATACATGTGTAAAAGTCCACACACATGAAAACACACAAAACCTATATATCAAGAAAATTATTACAATAGAGGAAGCATCTTCCAATCGTGTGTGCCTAGAAGTAGTATCTGATCACCCACTGTTATTTTCAAAATTCCAATGTGAGGCCTTTACATCTTTATGGAGCATTTAGTATCCTATATAGAAAGTGGGAGTAATTTTGAGTAATTTTGTTTGTTAAGTTTAAGTTAATGATTAATAATTTGAAATTAGTTTACTTGGTTGTCATAGTACCCAGAACCTTGAAGTACATTGTGTGTTGTCTTCTCTTGCTGCCTATGTATTTGTGCATGTCTTTTCAGAGGTGGGGAGAGGGAGAGAAGCAGGTGTTGGAGGGAGACAGGGAGGCAGCACAGACTGGATTACATTCTCTACATTGTAAGTTCTTGCCTTACTAGACCAAAATTATTCACATAAGAACTTCATTTTAGTAGTGTCATGAAAAGAACTATAAATTTAAGATTGCACACTTTACTACTTCTACTACATTTTAGGTTTTTATAGTAAATTTCCCAAATATAGCCTGCTTATGGTTGCCATACAAGGAAAATTTTTTTAATTTAAGCTCATAAACTGGGTATCTGCTCTTTGGGCTTACAGAAGGAGTTTCGCTGAAACCAAACAGCATGTTTTCTAGCCAGCAGCTTATTATATGCACATTTGGAAATGCATCATTGACAGAGGGTTTGAACAAGGAAAAGTCAATAAAAAGTCAAATTTGTTCTGACTGTCTACAGTAATTTTATTCCTCTACTCTATCTTGGTTTAAGTAAGATACGTATCATAAATTTCTGTATTTATTTTGCTAATGCAGTTTTTATCATCAATAATTTACTTTGCAGACTTAATCAAGCAAATTAGTAACCAAAAGGGAAAAAGGAAAAATACTTTAAAGTACTAGGTGAGAAAGAAAATTTTACACAACTGCTAGAATTTAAAAATGCAAAGAAATTAAATTAAGTACTTGAATATTTTGATGTAAACTCTATCAATATTTAAAAACCACTTTAAAAGAACATAATTTGGAAAAAAGCTTTACAAAAACTAGTTTTCCTGAATTATATATTTTTTTTTCTGTTTTTAACAAAAGCCAAAGTCAGTAATTTTAAAATTATAATTTTAAGCAATATTATCCCCTTAGTATCATTTTATTTATGGAGCTTACTATAGTTGATAGTGGAGAGGCTATTTAGTAAATTTATCTTCCTCTGTTGGTCATCTTTATAATGTTTCCCTGCTACATTAAAACTGTTAACTACCGTGTAAACCATCTAAAAAGCAAAAATAAAACAACACCCAATACAAATCATACACTTGAATTATCCCCTGATATTCTCCTTCATGGACTTCTATTAATTCTCTCAATGTGGATGTAGCACAATAATGACCATATTTTGTTCTTTTCTTAGGGAATTATTCTAGCATGTGTTCAAATGACAGATCTGTGAGGCAGGTTCCAAGTAATTGGATTTACTATGTCTGAGATACTATTTAGGACACATATTTATAATAAATATGCATGGGTCTGCACCAGGTTCTCTGTGTATATGTTGTGGCTGTTATCTTGGTGGTTTTGTGGACTCCTAACTGTGGGAGCCGGTGAGGCTTTCCTTCTTTTGCCTGTTCTTGAGACTCTTTTCTTCCTGTTGGGTTTACCTTGTCCAGCCTCAGTTTGAGAGATTTGGTCTTGTCTTATTGTATTTTGTTTTGTCATGTTTTGTTGTTGTCTCTTGGAGGCCTGTTCTTTTCCGAAGGGAAACAGAAGAGAAGCTGATGCAGGGGAGGGGGTTGGGATATGGTGCTGGGAGGAGTGGGGGGAGCAGAAACTGTGGTCAGGGTGTATTGTATTAGAAAAGAATCTATTTTCAATGTAAATAAATAAACATGCTACATGGATTAGATATGGGTAGTTTGAAAAATCCTAACTTGAACATTTGACACTAAACATTCTAATTGTTTTCAAGCAACAGGGATGAAGATGCTAACATAAACAGAAAAGGAAATTGTTAGGAAGCTTTTGGGAAACATGTAGAATCAAAGAAAAACCTAGAGAATGGACTGGAAAGAGCGAGAACAACTTTAGATGCTGTGTTCTGGGTATCAAGGGTTTATCAGTCTCACTACGCTGAATTGGTTCCAACCATTTCTTGTATTTCTCAGCTGAAAATCTCAGTCGTATAGAATAATTTCTGCTTGACCTTGTTCTGATCCTGAGAGCCAAAAGAATAGTACAGTCCTCTGACTAATGACCTTGTCAGGACTAGACAAAATGTAATACAGTTCTTTAAAATCTTTTCCTGCTGGAATAATACAAGTGGAATAGGTAATGGATGGCCAACACCCAACATATACCTAACCACTTACAATGCAATATGATGATGAAATATCTCCTTTTAGCATTTTAACTTCATCAAAAAGCTAAGCAGAGAATATGTGCTTGTCTACATCAGTCTGGAATTTTCTTGTTCAGCCCAGGAAATTTAAGAATCATTTGGTAGAAAATCAGCAATATAGGAGATATATAATAACAGAACCTTGAAGCTAACTTCCTATTTCTCAAAATACAGTACTGGAGCATCCTTTGTTATCATAAAACTCCTATTCCGTATTATGCAATATAAGGGAAGATGGAAGACACCTGGATTTCTGTCCATGCTTTCCAAGAACTTTGACTTTCAACAAATGGTTTATGCTATGGCAACACTTTCATAGCATTAAAAATAGGGTATACCTTTCTAGTTATTGTCATCTGCTTGTTTAATAGGAGATAATCTCTTATGCTTAGTGTGTGTGTGTGTGTGTGTGTGTGTGTGTGTATGTGTGTAGATCAATTTGTAGGAGTCAGTTCACTGTCTGCCATGTGGGTTCTGGTATTGAATTCAGCTTGTCAGGCTTGGTTGGCATCAAGCACCTTTACTAACTTAATCATATTATCTGGTGCTATAAGAGAAAATTTTAGAAAAAAATAAGCTGTACCCAATATAGATCTACTTTTCATAAGGAAATATTATGCTTTTTTAAATAACATTTATTCCTAACCAAGAAGAAAATAATATGCTTCTAAACATTACATTTTAAAAACTGTCTAGGAACTTACAATTTAAGTAATTTGCAAGATAAGATTTCCACAGTTTCATTTAAACATGTGTGTAGATAAGATTACATCTGAGAGCCACTTCCCCAGAAATAGTTGCCCATAAGTATACTACTCTTTGCTAGATACCACAAGAATTTCAAGTATACAATCCTTATAGAAATCTTTAAATCAATACTATTATTATATTCACTTTATTAGTGAGGAAAATTACACATGAAATAAGCAATTTAGCACAAAATTAAATTGTATTATGTACAAGATTTTATTAATTGAATTTTATCATCTCCCAAAGACCTAATACACAGGAATATATATATGTATATATATGTATGTATGTATATGTATATACATACATATATATAATGTACATATATTCACATATATTTGTGGATATATAAATATATTTATTATATTTGATATGCATGTAATTGTATAATAATTATATGCAATTTCATATATAAGAATATATGAGGATATATAGTAATACATGTAATGAAATTACATGTAATTTTTTTGGATTTGATTAGGATAGGTTCATTCCAATCTAATATGATTCAAGGCCTTTAGGAAAAGAATAATTTTATACAAAAACATATATAAATAATGTGCCTGAAGATAAGGGTATATACTGCAGTTATATGATTTATAAATCAAAGAATGACACACAGTAATAACAACTCACCTGAGGATTAAAAGAAGGCTTTCTGTGAGAGCCTCAGGAGGAAAAATTCTCTGAACATCTTAACCCAGACTTATGCCACTGAGGCTGTTAGTCCATAAATCTTGTTATTCTAAACCAACCCATCTTCTATATTTATATAAAAAGAATTACAGGAATCTCCAACATGCAGAAAGGGATTGTGTGTATGTGTTTTGCCTCCAGAGCCGCCTTAAGAATATGCTATGTTACCCATTTAAATGAAAGAAAAGGAAATTACTTATTTCTCAGTATAAAGAAGAGGTTTGGTATAAGAAAGATAATCCAGACTAAAATCATTAACATTACTTTTTTCCTGAAGCTTGAGTACTCCTTCATAAGTGTAGTGTGTACAAAAGTACATGTCTGAGATGCTTGATTCCATAAGTTGGGTTTTTAAAAATTTTGGAATGATTGCTCATGTAAAAGGAATATCTTAGTTTGAGATTCCAGTTAAAGTTGTCATTTATGTTTAATGTCCACCATATATAAACAATCTCAACATAATTCTATCTGGTAATTGTGGAAAGCCTCCTTTCGGACTCTGAAACACAACATGAGGTCATATATGACATATATGACATTAGGTCAATATTCAAAAAGCTTCAGATTTAGGATTTCCTGATTAGAAATGCTCAAATTGCCATTAATGAAATAACTTATATAAAACCTTAACCAAAGGTGGAGAAATATGACTAACAATTATTTGAAAAAATAATTGAATTTTATCTTTTATTGAGTTGCATAAATAAATCTAAATTCATTTAATTATTAGAATAATAAATAACTAATCTCTATGAGAAGAAAGAAAATCTAAGGAAGTACTCTCTTTCTGTGTATATTCACCTCCATGCACAAAACCCACGTCTTGTCTTCCATAATCTCAGCCTTTCATCCATCTAAGGACCATTATCCATATATGATCAGCTTCCTTCAGTGGCTTTGTATGGTTTAAGCAGACAGTAATGTAATATATAAATTAAATGTATTCTGTTCAGAAATAAATAAAATGAACTGCAGAATGATATAGGAGAGTTAGAAGAAAGTAAAATTTAAATAGACTTCACACTGGCAACCTCTATCCTATTGTTAAGAGTTGTGCAGATGATCAGGGAACATCAGAAGTTCTCTAAAATGATAGTTAAATGGTGGAGCTCATTTGTTCTTTCAACTATCTGGAGTAATTAAAGAAAAGTTGAATATAGTTTTCTCCTTGAGTTCAATAGAACTAATGACATATAGAGCAGAGATAGCTTACTGTTGAAGATTAATTAGTAATGTTCTTGACGTGTACCTCTGTGTATTCTAATTATTTCTTTTTTAAAACTCTGTGTTGAGCTGCATAGTTTAAAGGTCTCAGGATTAAATTCAAAAGTAAAAAAATATTTTTATTATTCTTACTTCTTATTGATTTATTGATTTGATAATTTGATGTGTAAAATATGACTTTATTATTTTTTATTTTGGGGTGTCAGACCCTATCACATTTGATTAATTTACCTGATTAAAATTTCTATTATATGTTTGTGTGTATATATTTTTTCATTAGATACAAGAAAACTATTAATGGATATAGAATGGATTTCAAGAAATTATTTTAAGGCCGGCAAATATGTTAGTCCAGATAAGCCTTGTAGCTAAACATTTTTCTGTGTCTTGCTCAGTCCATAGCTGCTCAGACCCAAATAAACACACAGAGGCTTATACTAATTAAAAATACTGGGCCATTAGTTCAGGCTTACTACTGACTAGCTCTTGTACTTAAACTCAGCCCATTTCTATTAATCTATATGTCACCATGTGTTCCATGGCTTTACCTGTGTGCCATTACATGCTGCTCCCTAGATGGCAGACAGGTGTCTCCTGACTCAGCTTCCTCTTCCCAGAATTCTCCTTGTCTGCTTATCCCACCTATACTTCCCTCCTAGCTACTGGCCAATCAGTGTTTTATTAAACCAGTCTACAAAAACATTATCCCACAGCAAAGCCTAGAACTTTTAATCCTCCAGGATCAGCCTTCTGTTTGCTGGAATTAAAGGCATACAACACGAAACCCATGCTTAAAATAAAAATGCAAAGGTAGATAATCAAAAGCAATATATTAGTACTTTTGACTTCCAGGTGAGTAAAATGAAAGTCCATAGTTGCACAGACTTTGTTGTCTAAATAAGACTATAACTGACAAATATGGCCAAATGTAGAATAAAGGAAG
Organism: Onychomys torridus; assembly: GCF_903995425.1. Lineage (NCBI taxonomy): Eukaryota > Metazoa > Chordata > Mammalia > Rodentia > Cricetidae > Onychomys > Onychomys torridus. The sequence goes on along the minus strand of NC_050454.1, from coordinate 39,148,773 downwards.
AGAAAGAATTTTCATTAAATCAGCTGAATTAACTCATTTTGTCAAATAAAGCTGCATGGCTATGAACAAGTAATTAAATTTTCTTATCTTATTTGCCCATCAAATAAGATAGAATAAAGCTTGCCATGTCATTTTTTAATTTATTTTATACTTTGATTTAATTTTATTTATCACGCACAGATTCCCCTGTCCTCCGTCAGCCCACCCTCCATGTCCATCTCCTCCAGGGCAAGGAATCTCATGGGCATTCAGCTCAACCTGGCAGATTCAGTCCAGGCAGGTCCAGTCCCCTCCTCCCAGGCTGAATAAAGTATCCCTGCATAGGCCCCAGGTTCCAAATAGCCAGCTCATGCACTAAGGACAGGTCCTGGTCCCACTGCCTGGGGGCCTCGCAAACAGTTCAAGCTAATCAACTGTCTCAGTTATCTAGAGGGCCTGATCCAATTGAGGGCTCCTCAGTTATTGGTTCATAGTTCATGTGTTTCCACTAGTTTGGCTGCTATTTGTCCCCATGCTTTTTTCAATCTTGGTCTCAAAAATTCTAGCTCACACAATCCCTCCTCTTTCTCACCAATTGGATTCCTGGAGCTCCACCTGGGGCCTGGCTGTGGATCTATGCATCTGCTTCCATCAGTCACTGGATGAGAGTTCTACCATGATAGTTAGGGTGTTTGGCCATCCTGTGACCAGAGTAGGTCCGTTCGGGCTTTCTCTCAACCATTGCCAGTAGACTATTATGAAGGTATCTTTGTGGATTTCTAGAGACCTCTCTAGCAATTTGCTTCTTCCTATTCCCATGGGGTCTTCATTTATCATGGTCTCCTTTTCCTTGTTCTCCCTCTCTGTTCTTAATCCAGCTGGGATCTCCCACTCCTCTAAGCTTGCTTTCCCTCAACCCTTGCTCTTTATTACCCCCCACCTCATGTCCAGTTTGCTCATGTAGATCTCATCCATTTCTCTGTCATTGGGCAATCCCTGTGTCGTTCTTAGGATCCTGTTTTCTAGGTAGCTTCCCTGGAGTTGTGAGTAGCAGTCTAGTCATCCTTTGTTTTTCATTTAGTATCCTCCTTTGAGTGAATACATACCATAGTTGTCTTTCTGAGTCTGGGTTACTTCACTCAGGATGACTTTTCTAGATCCATCTATTTGCCTGCAAACCTCATGATGTCATTGTTTTTCTCTGCTGAGTAGTACTCCATTGTGTATATGTACCACATTTTATTTATTCATTCTTCAGTTGAAGGGCATCTAGGTTGTTTCCATGTTCTGGCTATTACCAAGAACTTTAAGTCCCTGAAAAAAATTGAAGAAGATGTCAGAAAATGCAAAGATCTCCCATGCTCAGGGATAAGCAGGATTATCATAGTAAAAATGGCAAATTTACCAAAAGAAATCTACAGATTCAATGCAATCCCCATCAAAATACCAACACAATTCTCCCAGACCTGGATAGAATAGTACTCAACTTCATATGGAAAAACAAAAAACCCAGGATAGCCAAAAGAATCCTGTACAATAAAATAACCTCTGGAGGCATCATAATTCCTGACCTCAAGCTTTTCTATAGAGCTACAGTAATTAAAGCAGCTTGATACTGGCATAAAAACCGACATGTAGACCAATGGAATAATATTGAAGACCCTGACATTAACCTGCACACCTATGAACATATAATTTTTGACAAAGAAACCAAAACTGTACAATGAAAAAAAGAAAGCATCTTCAACAAATGGTGCTGTCATACCTGGATGTCAATGTGTAGAAGGCTGCAAATAGATCCATATCTGTCACCATGCACAAAACTTAAGTCCAAGTGGATCAAAGACCTCAACATAAATCCAGTTACTCTGAACCTGATAGAAGAGAAAGTAGGAGGTAGTCTTGAAAATATTGGCATAGGAGATCACTTCCTAAATATAACACAGTAGCACAGACACTGAGAGCATCAATCAATGAATGAGACCTCTTGAAACTGAGAAGATTTCATAGAGCAAAGGACACAGTCAACAAGACAAAGTGACAGCCAACAGAATGGGAAAAGGTCTTCACCAACCCCATATCTGACATAGGGCTGATATCCAGAATATATAAAGAACTCAAGAAATTAGACATCAAAATGCCAAAAAGTCCAATTAAGAAATGGACTATAGAGCGAAACAGAGAATTCTCAACAATGTGTCATTGCATGCTGCTTCCTGGATGACAGACTGGCATCTTCAGACTCAGCCTTCCTCTTCCCAGAATTCTCCTTGTCTTCTTATCCCACCTATACATCCTGCCTGGTTACTGGCCAATCAGCATTTTATTAAACCATTGTGCAAAATCATTATCCCACAGTACAAAAAAGGCTGCATATCTACAGCATTCTGGAGAAAATATAAGCCCATTATTATTTTTAGAGTACTGGTACAAAAATCTACAGATTTAATGTCCTCTATGGTAAACATAATTCTATATGAAGAAACTGAAATATAATGACAATTTTTTTCTAAAACTTTGTCACTGTCACTTGTCCTGCATTTAGCATGTAGCTTTCATCTCTGTGATTTTATCCATTTATAGGAACATTGTGTATTTTCTTCTCTCATTGAGTAAAAAACCTCAAAAGACATTTTTCAAATGATAGCAGTGATATGTAAATAATGATTGGGAACAAACAATTTAGGCCATTAATATTCAACTAGAATGGGTTGCTTCAGTGAAATCATGGAGGAACATATGTCAAAGCTTAAAGAAGTAATACGTTTGTTTCTCAGGAAGGCACCAGCAGGATTAATTAAGTTAGCTGTCTGGCATTTTCCCCCTGTGGCCTTGAGCAAATATTTTAAATATTTGAGCCCTAGTTTGCAACTTGGTAATATACTGACACTCCTTGGAGGCTCTAATCTCCAGGGTTGCAGTGGCAATGGAATATTGTTTGTCAAAATGTTTTGAACGTTTCAAAGTGCAGCACAATTGTATGAGTTCATTTGGCTTCGCAGCAGATGCTGGAACATCTTCACACACTGTCGATCATGACATTTCATCATTCCTTCCACATTTACTGAACAAACATTAATTGAATTCCAGAGACTGTGATTCATGTTAGCATTAAACAGGGACCCACTCAGCCTCACTCTTGAGCCCAAAGAGAGAAACGGAACTGGAGACTGAAGGGCAGGCAGCACAGATGAGTTGCCATGACAGGTGCTTAGGTTAGCCTGGCTGCAGCAAAGGACAGTGTGCCTGTTGTGCCGTCAAGGTAATGTGCTGTCCTGGTTTTGAAAACAAATGAGACAAAATGGAAAGACAAAGGGAAGTTTATTGTTCTGCATGGATTACACACACTCATTTTCTTTTTTCTACCTGAGGAGGTAGCTGCATTATTTAACTCTAACAGTAATCTCAGAAAGTTTAATCTGAGGCAGATACCATTATCACATCTCATTTTGTATATGAAGAAAATGCGGTACACAAAGGGTTAAGACAATTAAATAAGACCGCCTGTCTTAGTTCCACTCTGGTACTGCTGTGAAGAAACACCATACCTAAGGCAATTTTTTTTTTTTTTGAGACAGGGTTTCTCTGTGTAGCTTTGTGCCTTTCCTGAACTCACTTGGTAGTGCAGGCTGGCCTCGAACTCAGAGATCTGCCTGCCTCTGCCTCTGGAGTGCTGGGATTAAAGGCATGAGCCACCACCGCCCAGCCACATAAGGCAATATTTAAAATAGATCTTTATATCCTGATCTACAGGCGACAGACACAGAGAGAGACACTGAACCTGGTGTGGGCCTCTGAAGCTTTAGAAGCATCCTCCTTCTCCAACAATGACTCACTTATTTGAATGAGGCCACACCTCCCAATTCTTTCCAAATAGTTTGTCATCTGGGGACTGACTATACAAATGCATAAGCCTATGAGGGCCATTTACATTCAAACTACCACCCTGCCTGATCGGACAAGAGAATATGAGGAAGTATTGTGAAACCATCTAAATTTGTCAATAATAGGTAAATAAAAAATGAAAACAATTGATATAATGGTCAGGACATGGAGGAGCCTTTCATAGGTGCTTTCTCACAGCAGATATAGGTATTTCCTGAGAACTTAAAGCTGTATCTTAACAAATGAAAGGGCTTCTCTAAGGAAAAGAACATTTAATAAACACGTAGTTGAAATAAATAAATAAATAGAATTCAGTATGTTAACTACCCACTAATAATCATAGCCACAGTTTTTTTTTCCCTTCTTAATTTACAGTAGGTCAGTATTTACAGAGTCTGTTCCCTGGAAAGGATGGTGTCTGAATGACATGGTTTATGATGATTAAGATTCAGTCAGGAAGGATTTATCCAAAAAGAGGAAAGTGAAACCGGGTGTCACTGTGCATTCTCGCCAAGTCAAGAGAAGTCCAGCATCATTCTTCACCAGACAGGTCCCTCAAGAAGTTTAAAGACATCCTTGGCTGCATAGGATATTTGTAAACCAACATGGAATACGTGAGAACCTGTCTAAAATGAAAGGTGGAAAAGGCAATTTGAAGAAATATGTATATAGAGAGAAAGTCAAGCGCACGGGTGAAGTGACTGAATGGAGCAGAAGAATTTGGAGGGAGGTAACCATCTAACAATGATGCAACCATTAATTATATTTTAGGCAACTTGTTTCTTAGCTTCCTTTCCCATTTCTCTGATAACATATCCTGACAGTGGCAACTAAAGGGAAAAAAAAATGTTTCTTCGCCTCACAGTTTGAGGTTACATAATCAGTCATGACAAAAACATCAACTGGTCAGATGACATCCACAGGAAAGAGCAGAAAGTAGTGGATTAACTGATTCCCACTAATGCTCATCTCACTTTCTCCTTTTCATTTGTCCAGGGCCTAGCCTATGAAATGGTGCTGTCATACTCAGGCTGAGCCTTCCCACTTCAATTAACTCAGCTAAGAAAGTCTCTCATAGGATGTCTACACACCAACTAAACCCAGACGATTATTGGTGAAATTATCATGGCCACTCCATGTAGTTAAAAGGGAGGTTTATTTTGTGGGGTAACTTACAAGTGAAGGGATAGGTAACAGGGTCTGGGAAAGGTGTGGCACATTCCAGTAGTGTTCTCTGGAGAACTCTGCTCAGTCTACCTCCAGCATCCAGGGTTCAGGCACCAAGAGAGCCTGTGTATCCAGGTCTCGGGTCTTCAGTGTCCTCTCTCTGCCCCGTCTTATAGGCATGACCATTACTGAAGCCTCAATGGGGGTTGGGACTTCCAGGTCAAAGTTGGAATGGCTACCCACTACAGTTGATCATTAATATTCTCTTCCCAGGTAATTATTTATTTTGTCAAGTGGAAAATTAAAATTTACCAACTTGACTCCATTCTTTCTCAACTTGACATACAAAGACATCACTTTAAGCAATAACCATCAACTCTGTATCTCCAAAGTCTCATGTTTATATCATAGTATAATATCTAGTCTTTAAAAGTCCTCATCATCCTTAAACATTCTAACCCTTTATATGTCCAAAAATATCTTAAATGTGTAATGCTCTAAAATTTCATACTTGCATTATATATTGGCACAAAGTACACATTCATATTCCAGCACAGTTAGGAGCAATCAGATCAAAGCAGCACCAAATTCCAAAACAGAAAACACAAAATACTGTAGCTCCATTTCGGGTATCTAGGATATCTGACAAAATCGGCCAAGCTCTTAAGGCTTAGATGCCCCCACCACTCTAGTTCCTACACACGAAGCACCCATAGCTTCTCTTCTAAACTCAGGCTGGCTCTATTGATAGTTTAGAGCTCTCCCTGGAGAAAATCCTATGGTCCTGGCATCCCCAATATTATGGAATTTCAACTGCCTTCTGAGTGTAGGCCCCAGGCGTCCATGACATTGCCAAACAGTGTCTGACTTTAGATGGTCCCCACGATCACTTTAACCTTGCATTTTTTCATGCCTATGAAACCAGCACTCCCTGAAAGATGTTGTCAGCATCTACTGTCAGCTGTGAAGTATCCTGGCCTACCTGCAACAGAACTATGTCAGCTTCTCTGTGCTGATCCTGAGGAAACAATTTCACAGGCAGTTGCTTTCAAGCACCAGGGAAAACCACCTGGTTTTCCTTTTAATAAATTTAGACCTTTACAAGATGAAACCTTCCATGGTTGGTTGGGGCTAAGGGATGGGGTTAGAATTTTGCCTTTAGGACATTGCTTTTACAACCCAGTATCATTTTGAAGATTTCTTTTCAGTGGTGTTGATCTGCTTAACAATTATAGCTTTCTTAGCACCAGCCTGAATTCTCTCCTTTCATAAAATTTCCTCTACCAAATAAACTAATGCATTACCCTTAAGTCCAACCTCACTTGTGTTCTCTAGACACAAGAACAATGTGGCTAGATTCTTGGTAAAATAACAGAGGAACAATCCATAGTCCATTTTTCCACAGAGTCCTTCCCCCACCCCAAAACTTCATTACCTCACACCTCCATAATCTGTTTCTCACAGCATGGCCATCTTTCAGTCTCTCCCTGGATTGGCCAGTTAAACTCTGTCAAAAGGATTCATCAGCTTTTCTAGTCCAAAGTTGCAAACTCCTCCACATTTCTACCACAAAACAGTTCCAAAGGCTTAAAGCCACATGATCATGGTTATTACAGCAGTGACCCCACTTATTTGTACCAATGTCTTAGTCGTGTTTCCTATTGCTATGATAAAATGCCCTAACAAAAGCATCTTGAGGAGGAAGAGACATACTTATGTCACAATTCAAGGTAGCACTCCATTGTGGCAGAGAAGTCAAGCAATAAGAGACTAGGTGAACTGGTCAAATTACATCCACAATCAAAGCAGGAATCAATGAATTGATGTATACCCATTGTAGTTCAGCTACCTTTTTTCTTTTCCTTCAATTCAGGGCCCAGCCTATGCACTAGTAATATGAGGGCTACCTTCATTTAGAGCATATAATTTTCTACCTTAGTTACTATAATCAAAATGACCCCCCAGGCATCATACTGGCCCTTCCCTTATGTTATTGCAGATTATGCCAAGTTTACAATTAAAAGTAAGACATGACAGAATTTTTTCTAATAGTATTACCATTTTGGTTCCTATTTACTGCAGCAAAATATTTTTATGAATTAAAAATGATTATGGGCTGGATGGTAGTGGTGCAGATCTTTAATCCCAGCACTGGAGAAGCAGAGCCAGCATATCTCTATGAGTTTGAGGCCAGCCTGGTCTGCAGAGCAAGTTCCAAGACATGCTACAAAGCTACACAGAGAAACCCTGTCTTGAAAAAAACAAAATATAAATAAATAAATAAATAAATAAATAAATAAATAAATAAATAAATAAATAAAAATGATTATGAAACAGTTTCAGGTAAATTCATTTTGTTTATTGTGTTATTAACAATAAAATCCTTTACAATCAAAATACAAGGCATTATCTTATTTTGATTTGAGAATATTTAATTCAAAACTAATAAGTAAGAATTCTCTAAATATCTAATATACATCTAGCAATGAAAGTTTGTCTGTTTTGTATAGGACATATTCATAGTTTGGTATCTGAAATAAATGTATCCAGTTTGATCTAAGATTGTCAGTGGTTCATGTTGTGCTTTTATTTTTATCTCTAAAAGGAAATAATGCTTTTCAAGTTCTAATCTGCTAGTAGCATATTTTGATGTTGAAAGCCTTCCTCTCAAATGAATCTCTGTTTACATACAGCTCACACCATTCTTTATCTTTTAAATTTAACTGCATAACTTATCATGCTTCCTATTTTAATTATCAGCCATCTGTGGGTAGATATTTAATACTGTGTGACTGAGAAAAAGATAGTTCACCTAGCTGATAGTCCTCAACTGAGACAGATTGCTAAAGTGTTCACTTTATGTTCACATTCTTTTTGCTTGCCTTCTAGGAAAAAATATTTCATACATTTATCTTGAAATCACATATTGAAAGTCTCACTCTAAAATATTTTCAAGTGTGCATTTAAAGCTTAGTATATTCTTAGAAAAACCAAGTCGTCTTATTGGAAAATACTATTTAAAATTTATTTGAAAGCAAAATATTATTTGATTTCACATGGAGAGACAGACTTATTTATCTTTCCATAAATGACAATAGATGATAGATAGATAGATAGATAGATAGATAGATAGATAGATAGATATGCAAATGTTGTAATTAGTATTTTAGAATTGTTGCCCTAGAAGTTAATAAAATGCTTTGGAGACCATAATTGTTAGTGTCACTAAGAATACAAGCAAAAACAAAGATTTCTGAGAAACAATGATTAAAATATAGTAGGTATGTCACAATATTTTTGTTGTTGTTTATGTTGTGGTCACTGCCAGACACTTGTGACCAGATGCAGTAAATCTATTAACATGTTTCAGACAGATAGAGAACTAAATCTTTCAGCTTCTTTATAACAGCAACCACTTTGGCCACTGAAGAAACAATATATTTATGGAGCAGGGATTGACAATGAGAAATTGATTAAGACATGATTGCCATCATTCAGGCAAGAGTTTATGGTGACTTAAACAGAGCAGTGACAATTAGCACTGAAAGGGTGGATGGAATTTAAGATACTTTACACTAAACTTTAAGTGTTCTGTTCTAGTTCAGAGGTAAGTTGTGAGATTTAAGTCATACGTCATGGAAGTTTGAAAAATCTGTATATATTTTTTGAGAAGCAGGATGACTTCTTCAGTTTGTCTTTCAGGTAAGAGGTAATCTAATTGTTTTTCTTAGAAAACATACATAATCAGTTGCTGAGGTTCTGTTTCTTTCTCAACTTTGATTTTGTATAACAGTACTGTTCCTTTCACTTTTGATAGCTCAAAACGTGTGTCAACAGTCCAGCCTATTCTCTCAGTATGTTTACTATAATTCACTCCATGGTAAAAGTCCTTGCCCAGAGTGTTATAGTGAGTGTAACTTTTTTACAGCTTCCAAGAAACCAGGAGAAAAATATTTGCTTGCTCACATTCTCTGGTGAGAGGCAGCCTCTTTTCCATTCTAAAATTTCTCCAGAAAAAGATGATAGGGTTTAGGAATGAAGCACTCTTTCATTCCTGAGATCTTAAGGCATGAAAATGTCTTTCAAAACTCTTTATATTTTTACTTTATTTTTCACTCACAAAATCACACTTTTAGTGTGATACCATGTAATATTTTACATGTATACATTGTGAATAATATAATCAGACCAATTAGTGTACAAATCACCTTAAATATTTATCTTTTTAAATAGTGAATATAATTAAAATTTTCTTTTAGCTACTTAAAAATATATATGCTTTATTTTAAAGTATACTTAATTTATTTCTTGATATTTCAATATACATTGCATAATGTATTACAATCATCTCCCATTCCATTTTCTTCCCTGAATTCTCCTTGTCATCCAACTTGTGGATATCCCACCTTCATATCCGCCTCTATGTCTTTTATATATTCCACAACATCTGATTAGTACTGCCTCTGTGAGCATGGTTTAGTCAGGGTGAGATCTCAAAAGATTTTCTTCTAATGGTAAACTTATACTCATTGACCAGCGCTACTTTTTCCTCTGTTCTCTGTATCCAGTATTTGTTATCACCTTTCTGTTCCTTACTTCTTAAGAGTTTGACATTTTAAAATTCTGCAAGAGAGATCACATAGTGTTTTCCTTATCTACTTGGTTTATTTTATATGACATAGCATCATCAAGTTCATTCATGTTACTAAATTCTACAGAATCCCCTGATTTTGTGCACCAGAATATCTTCCCATTCATACCACATTTTATAATGGATATGTTGATTGTCTCCATATATTGGCTGTTGTGAATACAGCTCTACTGAACATGGGTGCATAGACATCTCTTCCACCTACAAACATTTCTTTTGTGTATTTACTCACTTGAAGGATTGCAGAGAACTCAATCAAAGCATGTCAGAGTTAGAAGTTCTATCAGTTTCATAGAGAAAATGGTAATCCTCATTCCTGGTCTCAGGAGGAATTAACAAGGTTGACCTTTGTAAGAACCAAGATTGTGTTCACCAAACCAAGAATCAGAATTTGTTGATGTTTCCCTGATCCTTTATTTTCACCCAATGTGAGAAGACAAGAGTTATAGATAGCATTTATGATGACAGAAAAAAATCAAAAGTTTCATATCTATGCAGAAGATTGTATCTAATAGTTCAGGTTCCTTAACCTTTAGTTGATGTTTTTCTTAGTAGTACATTTTAACTGCAGTCTTACAACAGAATAAACTACAATTAAAATGCATGTTAAATTTAAATCCTGTGCTAATTATCACTAGTAATTAATTTATTATACCTCATAGTGAGCACCAGGAACTTTGTTTATTGCAGCATGGTTCATTTTACTTTTCCCTTAAGAAAATTCTTTGGTTAACCTTATAAATCCAAGTTCAATATAAAGAGGAATATTTCTCTATAAATAAAACCAGGTGCAATATTTTGTCCAGATCTGAACAGTATAGAAAATATTTTGCTTACATAATATTTGAATTAAATATATTTCCTTGGCCTCTGATGACTACTTCTCTTAACTATTTTTTAAAATATCAGTATCAGTTTATCTCTGCAATAAAATTTTCAACTCTGTGTTTTTAAACTTTAGTTCAAGCAGAAATTTTTAATATGGTATTCAATTATAATCCCAATTCAAACAAAGAATTCATATTTTGTCATACACCATTAGAAGCTCAATTTGAAAGCAGAATGCATGTTTAACTTCTGAGCCCTCCATGTGCAGGATTTTCCTTGTCAAATTCAAACCTGTCATCTGTTGTTTTTTGCTTGTCAGAGTAAAGCTGTTAATGCTTTGGAATTGTTCTAGTTCCCTATCTATTGCTGCACAAAGGATCCGTTCTAAAAACAACCTGCAGGAGACAAGCTTGTATTTTAGCTTACAATTCCAAGTTAGAGTCCATCATTGTGTAGACGTCAAGGCAGGAACTTCAAACTGCTGGTCACACCACATTCATAGCTGAAATTACAGCATAGTAAATGCATACACGCTCCGCCTGTCTTACTTACACTCATCTCAGTCTCTCCTCTCTTAAACAGTTCAAGGTTCCCTCACTAGGGATATGAAGCCCTCACACTGTGATGGGTTGCTCATCTCAGTTAACTTAATTAAAACATCCTGCCACCACAGACATCCCTCTGGCCAACCTAGTGTAGAACATTTCTCATTGAGACTCTCTGCCCATGTGACTCTCAGGTGTGTCAGCTTGGTGGAAGCTAACCATCTCCATTAGTTATCTTCTGATGCTGTGAAAAACACCTTGTCCAGAAACAACTTACAGAAGGAAGACTCTATTTGAGGTTTATAATTCCAGAGGGATAAGTATGCATCAAGGTGGGAGGCAAACAAGCAAGTGGTTATACCTGGTATTTTATATTTGCCAATGAAAACATAATATAGAGAAGTTTGACTGGACCAAACCTTCTTGATCAAGCTATCTTCATTGTAACTAGAAGTTTGTTTTGCACTTCACGTCAATAAGGCCTCAGGCCCATGTTTTCTTCTAGAAAGGACTAACAAAAACATTTTGGAACCTGACAGCTAACTGAAGATACATTATCTGTGTGACATATTAACTTAAATAAATATGCTTAAAGTATAGATTGAGGACATTTACAGAACTCTTTCTTTAAGAAAGTCAGATTCATACAGAAAGAGAAGCACGTTGGGCAATGTTTTTTTAATTCTGCAGAGGGGTAGCAGAGGACAGGAACCATAGTATTGTTAGATAACCGCACAAGAAACTCTGCTAGTGATACACAGAAGAGAAGAAGTGTTGAATCAGAATGCAAGGTATGCTGTCTGGAGAAATAATTTGGCAATTACAATTGGGCTAAGTTGAAGGTCTATGTATTTTTGCTGTTCATATACCTGGTTCAGTGTTTGTTTATAAAAGACCTTAAAGCAAAGTGTATGTATTAGAGAAACACCAGAACTACTTAATGATTTGTGATATCCTAATGTGTTTATGTAATAGTGTATAGTGTTTTAGACTTTAGAACCCTTTTCCATTGAATCATTCTTTATTCAACTGTGTTGTTATTGGCAGGAGGACAAAAATATCCTTTTGTCAGAATAGAGAACTTTCAGGGTCTTTAAACTACTTCAAGGAGGTTAATCTTGTATGTTCCTTCAAATCCCTGGAGTTTCTGACCTTTTAACCAAGATAAACCATATTGCATACCTGCAGCTTTGTGACTAAATCTCTAACTTGTTTCTATAAACTTGACCCCCAGTCAATTAAATTGAGCATGTTATTGTCCACTTCAAAACATATGAACTTTTTTCCACACCTGCACTTAAATTTGCCCTGTTTGATCCATGACTGGATAAAACAATGTAGGCACCATGTTATCCTTTTGTCTTTCTCTGTTATCATTGTTTCAAATGAGACCAAGTTCTGAATATGTGCTAACCATCCTCTTATTATCAGAGTTTTCTGTCCCAAAGACACAGGTCTTACATTGTGTGATGCATGATGTGAATAGACTGAAGATGTCACATGTGTATGTGATTGTTCAAGTAGCTTAGTTTATCTGTATATATTAAAAATGTATCTTGAGTAAAATTGTCATATTTGGAAAATAAAATACCTGATTTAGTATATTTTAAAATATCCACTAGCTATGAATGACATTAAGCTTAATTTTATAAATCTTGAATTATATCATACTAATACATATATTTCTATTGATGAATTATTTACTTTTTCAAGGCCAATTATACAGAATATCTGAATTTTTTTAGGTAAGTCCAGGTTGTGTTGTGATTTTTATCAGAAAATATTAACATTCTAGTAAAGTGTGAAAGAGCTCTATCATCAGGTGAGGATGAAATAAGAACTTTCACAGTCAGTTGTGGTGTATAATTGGCAATAATTCTGGTAGAACTTGAATGTAAGAATGTAAGAGAGAAATATTACTACTTCCAGAGAAGAGGTAGAAAAGATAGGAGACCAAGATATGTGGCATGAAAGACAGGACATCAACTGAAGTAAAAACTTGACTGAGATGATTCTAACAGTCATATTTACATTCTAAGGAAGGCTGATTCCCAATTCATCAGTTTCTGTAGGACTAAAGGACAAGATGAAAACAAATCATACACTAATTAAGGCAAAGTTTGAACATGAAAAGATAAAAGAAATAAAACTCATTGTACGAGCTGTGAAGTCATAGTTGTCATGTCTCTACTGTCTTCCCTGCACTACTATTAGTACAAAGACAAAAGAAATATTCTTGTATTAATGAGTGATTATTTGAAATAAATAAAAAAATGGCTTCAAGAAAGTAGCTTTTATGATCAAAGAGGAAAATTAATTTCCAGATTTAATTTCTGCCATTTAAATAACATGATTAAGAGACTGCATATGAAAAATATAAATTGCATTTTCCCCAATATATACTTAGAATTCAAAGTGTGGTTTTAAAAGACACTTATTAATTTAGTGAGCAATCATATTAGGGTTAGTCCCATGCTGTGCACAATTACGTCCATGCAGAGTGACTCCATGAACTATATAATACAAAGGCTTACTATCCATCAAATGCAGCAAAGCCTTAGAGCTATAGCACTGTTGATGCTTCTACTAAAGTCCATCCCCTTCTCTTGGTAATTGTTCTCAGTAGATGTTACTGAAAGGAGACAGACAGACAAGCAGACAAAGAAAGACATACAGAGAGAGGAAGTTTGCATGCTATGTATTGCTTGTTTTAGCTTTCTAACATCCATCAATAAAATTTAATGATAAGTTTCTAATTTATACCTGCTGTGAAAAGTGATATATTACTTACATCACTACTTAACAAGTTCTTCCTTGATTTGACTATAAAAAGGGAAACTGGACATATTTCTAGGTGTTTAATAAATTATTAAGTCTATAAGTTTCCACTTATTGGCATGAAGTCTACTTCTACTGGACACTCTAAATTCTGAACAACCTATTCCTCTGATTCTGACTAGATTCAGAACCATTCTACAGGAAGAGTTCCAGCATACATTATGAGATCCAGGGATGACTGGTTAATTTCTCACAAGCAGTAATGGTGACATGCATTAAAATGTTTGACTGAAAATTGAGTGATGAATCATTACTCTCCATAAAAATTGAAAGTGAAATTATAGATATTTAAAAGTCATTCATCTGAATACTTGAAGAAAGCAAATTATAAAGCTTACATCTATTACACAGTGATTTTTCAAGCTTTTTGGTTCTGTGAGTTAACTATTAAAATACATTGAAAAGAAGAATGGACTATAAAATATAAAATTTAAATTATGATTAATGACACTGGTTGTCAGTATAAAATTATTTTGTTGGTTTTAAATATTTTTGTTACATTTAATTACTATAGTGTTTTATATCTTGTATATGTATGTGTGTGTGCATGTGTTTGTGTGAGTGTGTACACCAAGGCATGCACATGGAGGTCAGAGGACAGCTTCTAAGATTCAGTTATTTCTTCTTCCTATGTGGGTTCTTGGATTGAGCTCAGGTCATCATGTTTAGCAAAATTATGCACCCCTAAGCCGTTACCTACTCTTCTAGTTTATTTTGTGATGTTGAGATAAAGCACTCTGATATAATGGGAAAAAATAGGAGAGGGAAGGGTTTATTTGGTTTGTACTTCCAGGTCACAACCCATTATTAAGGAGTGTCAGGACAAGAACTCAAGCAGGAACCTAAGGAAATCACAGAGGAAAGCTGCTTTCTCACTTTCTCACTGGCCAATGCTCAGCAGGCTTTCTTCTATAGCTCAGGACCACTTGCCTAGGGATGGTACCATTCACAGTGGGCTGGGCCCTCTGCATTAACAATCAAAACAACACTTCACTGACATGCCTGTAGGCTAAACTGAACATGACAATTCTTCACTTGAGGTTCCCTCTTCCCAGATGTCTCTAGGTTCTGTCAAGGTGACAATAAAAATTAGGATACCTACTGAACCATCTCAATGACCCTAAAAATCTCCAAAGCAAAATGTAGATCAACAGATTAAAATAAGAGTTAAGATGAGGCTGAGCATTCATAAGAGAGAGAGAGAGAGAGAGAGAGAGAGAGAGAGAGAGAGAGAGAAGGTAGGAAAGATGCATGTTGCCTGTCTTTATGAAATACTGACATGCAGGATTCGTCTTTGTTAGCATCATGTCTAGTGACACTCATGCAGGTGTTCTTATATTATTTTTTTGAAAATCAGTGCTCTTGAGAAAATAGAAGAAAATGATTACAAGTGCTTAACTTTCTATTATAACTGTTTTAGTATTTAGTTTTACTAAGCTAAATACGTTTGAAAAACATGATATAGAATGAACTCCTTAAGTAATTTTATACTTTTGATATGTGAACATGATGCTTAGTAGCACCCTCGGTAGCTTGAGAAAGTGAGTTAAAACCATCTAGATTGTATACTTACAGCAAAAACAAAACATGAAATAAAAAGCAATCAGTAGAACACTGGTAAGAGACTGTGTGTATAGGAGTAACTCCAGACATCTATACCCCACAAGTTACAACACTAATGTATCACCAAGTGATATCTGTAGGAGCGCATTTTCAGGTTTTTAGTGGCTTTACCCAGCAGGCCTGCATAGAGAGGATGATTAGAGCACGGGCCTGAGTGCAGGTGTCCAAGATGGGCTGCATTTGGTTGTGCTGGGGGGAGGTCTTTTGCTCCACCCCTTGGTATTTCTATAAATACCCTAGGGCAGAGACAGTCAGTGCCCATTGGAATAAGTTTCAGGCCCTCTGGAGGCTATCCTGTGTTTTTTATCTATTTATCTCCACATTCTAAATCCTTCTACCTAATATATCCTTCTGCTCTCACACAAGCAAACTCTGGGGAACTGTGGGGTTGGTGGGTAAATGCCCTGCATATCCCCAAATCTCTTTTCACTTTTTATTTCAAGACAGAGTCTCACTAAGTTGTCCACACAATTCATGAACTTTGCAATCCTTCTGCTTCAGCCTCCAGAGTAGCTGAGATAAAAGGCTTGAACCACCAGGCTTGACAAAAACAATCTTAATGACATTTCAAACCATATCCAGTCTGCTTTGAGGTCTTTTGTAAGACAGTGATGGAGAGTGTGTCCAGAGTTCAACTGCACTGTAGTACATTTGTCCCCAAGGTGGATGTGTGTCTCTCTTGGAGGGCACCACAGCCCTGTGCTTTTGCTCATCAGTTCACTCTGATTTCTCTCAAACCTGTGTCTCTGCCATTTTTATCCCAAACCTCAGTCAGTACAGTGAAGGACTATTTGTTTTTGTAATACATTCATCTTATGTTGTTAAGGAAATAAAGTTTAATACTGACTATTAATAAAAATTTGTTTTAAGCAAGCCTCATTAGTGAATAAAAATTATGAATGTAGTTCATTGTGGTCTGTTCAGCAAACATCCTCTGGTGTTATCCCAGTGCACTCTCAACCATCCGTGGCTAATTGTCCATCCCTTGCCTATAAAGAGGCCTGATGAGTAAGTGTTTCCCACACACAGAGGACAAATTAATATTTTTTCACTTTCAAGATAGTAAGAAGACAATGAGGGCATGAAAACCATCCCTGACAAGCAAGGCACATTTTAACATTTTTTATTAACTTTTGAAAAAGTAGTCATAATAAGAAATAGAAGAGAGCAATGATAGTCTTGAAGAATTGATTGGACACACTGTTTTCAGATAACTATATAAATACTTATATAGTTATACATTTATTTATATTTATAATATATAAGGCCCAGCCTTTTATATTTAGTACAAATTTTAGGACTAAGGAACACTTAAATATTCATGAATCAGGGATCAGGAACATAATTACTCACCAGTTACTTTTGCTAAGTATGTTAGAGAAGCAATGACATGAAAATGTGAGTATATTTTGGTATATTTCTGAACGTGTGGAAGCTGTGGAAGCCGAACTTCTATCGTCCTGAAGGATGTGTAATGGAGTTACTAGAAGTCCTTTGTAGTGTGATTTCGTCAGAGAAAGCAGGTGAGTAGAGTGAAAATGAATAAACTCATTTGCTGAGTGCATGCTATTGATCAATTAATAGATACTCATTGTACTGAAAGCTTATGTGAGGAGCTGGCAACTATAATAGGGTGTTTCATGAGCCCACAGGTTTTTGAGCATAGCAAGCAATAGTAACTTGATGAACATGTAGTAGCTGGGAATGTAACTATTTATCCCACATGGGTTTTATTTTTTAATAGCCATTGGTACATATTGTTCTTTTTTTTTTTTATGTTCTTCTGAGACAGGCTTCTCTGTGTAGCTTTGCACCTTTCCTGGAACTCACTTTGTAGACCAGGCTGGCCTTGAACTCACAGAGATCAGCTTGCCTCTGCTTCCCAAGTGCTGGGATTAAAGGCGTGTGCCACCAACTCCCAGCCATATTGTTCATTTTTAACAGATATTTCATTTTAAGTTCATATATATAGTATTATTGATTTCCTTGCAATTAAATTATACTAACTTTCAAAAACATCCTAAATGGTTAACAGTACTTATAAATAAAGTATTAAAACTCTTTTTAAATTTTTGCTAACAATTTACTCAAATTCCATTTTTCTTAGGAAAGATCTTAGAGAAAGTAAAAAACCAGTGGTGACCCTGCATTCACCATAAAACATGTAAGCCTTCAAGTTTTATTAGCTTCATTTGAAAATTTTATTGACTATGACTGCTGCCATGCTTTATATAATACTGAAAGCTTCTTTCTAAACTATCCAAGAATTCCTTGAGGGAGGTAAATTGGCCATGTAGCCTTACAAAGTAAGATGTATTTATGCCAGTACAGATTCCATTCATTTATAAATTTTTTATTATTATTATTATTATTATTATTATTATTAAAAATAGGTATTTCTGTGCAGCTCAAGCTAGCCCTCTTGCCTCCTGGACCTTAATACTGGGATTTCAAGTAGACATCTCCACACCGAGCTTATGGTTATGTTTCTGATAAAAAAAATTTCTAAAGTTGGCAACCCATTTTAAACACATGAAAATATTTAGGTCCTGCCATTTTTAATTTTCACAACTGTAATTTGCTTCCTGGTTTCAGAGACGTACAGTCAGTGTGATCACTGGAAGAAAAGAAAGAAGAAGAACTGATTTCCTAAGAGAATATAAGTGCTTAGCAAAATTACTCACACCTATGATTCAAATTTACCTTCAATCCTTAGACCAAGAAAATGTCCAGGTACAAGAAGCTTAGCAAAATTTAGAGCTGTCTTTGTGAGCAGCCTTTAAAGCTGAAGTAAATAAGACATGGAGTCGAGCTTCCCAGAAGTCTTTAATTCGGAAATCACTGGTGGGCTACAAATGTCCACAGCCTTGTGCTGTAAAGCCTGTTCATTTCCTTCATGCACTTGAGCAGATGAGGTGTGCAATATTGTAAGATACAAAGGTAAGAACTTTAAAAATACCCCCTTAAGCCTGTTTATTATTCAGTACCAACACGGATGACCCTTGTTCCTATTTATTCATATCATGCTGTGGAAGAACAAGCAGGAAGTTGGGAATGCAAAATCAGACATCATATTGTAGCAGTTATTTTGGTTTTTCTTTTATGTCAGGTGATTATATAAAATCATCTAAACTCTCCCATCTTCCAGTGCCTATTTTATCATAGCTTACTTCAGTCAGAAAAACAGGAGAGCCAGGTGTGTTCACGTAATCCTATGTCTGAAACACCACCTCCTGGCTGCCATTCTTGTACTGTGGACTGCAGTATTTCCCCAGCTCATATTCCTGGTGTCGAGCATAGTGTACAAGTGGCACTGAACAGTGTTTAGGGCTTATACTCCAGATATTTTCAATGCAAGCCTATCTGTCTTTTACTTCAAATGCTTCAGTTTCTTCCTGCTTGGCTTCCCAAGTGTTCTTACCCTCAAAGTCCATTCTTCAACCACAAAGAATAGAAATAAGAGTTAAAATACTTGTGGAATCATAAATGGGATACTACACTTAAAATATATTTAGTAAAGAGTTTAACACACAAAAGTCATCCAAACTATGGCAGCTAAAATTCTTTTTTTTTTTTAAAGCTTTATTTATTTATTAAGTATACAGAAGAGGGCGCCAGATCTCATTACAGATGGTTGTGAGCCACCATGTGGTTGCTGGGGATTGAACTCAGGACCTCTGCAAGAACAGCCGGCGCTCTCAACCTCTGAGCCATCTCTCCAGCCCCTAAAATTCTTACATTGTGATACTGAGTCTATAAATATGACCCAAATTCACCTTAAATCCTTAGACCAAGAAAATGTCCAGGTACAAGTAGCTGAAAATATTAATTTGAGGTACTAAACCACTCCTTGTGCAGCATAGTCATTTTTAAACTATTTTTTTTTTAGTATTAAAGATATTTAGTTTCAACTACTACTATTGGGTAAGTGTGAAAAATGTAAAGGAGTTTTGTGAATAAGTGTGTGTGTGTGTGTGTGTGTGTATGTGTGTGTGTGTGTGTGTGTGTGTGTATGTGTGTATGTGTGTGTGTGTGTGTGTGTTAGAGAGAGATGTTTTAGAGGATACTACAGTGATAATTCAAATATTAATATTTTTCTTGTTGTTTTGGATGCATAAGAATTACCAGAGAGCCTGTGACTGGTGTCCTAAGAAGAGAACACAGGGCAGAAGAGTTGGTGAGCCAGAACTAAGGAGGAAAAGAGGGATGATTTCCCACACTTCAGCAGTGTGCCATTTAAAAAGGCACGTTCTGGATAGCTTCTGTCAGAATACTTTCACAGTGAACAATGCCTCCCAGTTGGTAATGTTCAGGTTTCCCCTCATCTTTTTAGATAAATGTTATTCACTGGAAGGCATTTTTACTTAAGGTTCTGTTTCCTGGCTTGGGGATTCTCTATACAGGCATAAAAGAGAGTCATCTTTGACCATGTTCCAATCTCAGAGTCAGAAAAGCAAACTCAAGACGGAACTAGTCAGGAAAATTTTTCCTCTGTCTGCTTAATCACTCACTTTCTGAGATTATTCTTGGTGAATCAGAAATAGCAACCTTGAATGGCAGGTTATGAGTAGCAGCTAACACCTACCCCTCTCACACTGCAAGCTTCCAGATCTCAAGCAAAACAAAACTGAAGGAGAGAAATCTTCAGAGTTGTGTGAAATTTGGATATTTGTATTGAACTAAATGTTTAAAATAAGACATAATTGAAATTCACAATAAATAATTAAGCCATCAGAGATTTCATTGGAATATGATATAAAATTAGCTCACAGAGTTGTATTTTTTTTAAGATCAGGAATGAAATCAAATAAAAATAAAAGTTTTAAGCCAGTGCTTTTAAGTAAAATAATATAATTTTATATGATCCAATATGCCTTTAATAACAATATTATATAACAACAGTGAGTGTGTGTGTGTGTGTGTGTGTGTGTGTGTGTGTGTGTATCCCTCACTTTTGATAAATTCCTCAATCTAAGTGCTACAGGACAAATCCTACCCTATAAAAGCCTGAATTCAATTAAGAATACAGAATTTTCTTCCAGTTAATAATACAGAAATCTTTTAACAAGAAAACAACATACCTGAACAATGCCATCTGTTTTAACATGGTGGTAGCACTGATTGACCAACCTTAAGTAAGTCTGATGTTTCTTGTCTACATATTCCAAGTCTGTAATGTGAAACATAGAATTATGTTATATATTTCAGAAATAAACCAATGGTTGTGGTAGATATACAGTGTACCTTAATAAACTTATCTGGAGTCAGAGAACAGAACAGCCCCTAGATAGACAGAGAGGCCAGAAAATGGTGGCACACACACACCTTTAATCCTAGCATCTTGGAGGCAGAAATTCATCCAGATCTTTGTGAGTTCAGAGCCACACTGGGAAAAGAGCCAGGCATGGTGACACATGCCTTTAATCCAAGGAAGTGATGGCAGGAAGCAGAAAGGAATAAAAGTCATGAGGACCAGGAGCTAGAGCCTGGTTAAGCTTTTAGGCTTTTGAGCAGCCAGCTCAGCTGTGATCCATTTGGATGAGGACACAGAGAGGCTTCCAGTTTGAGGAAATGAGATCAACTGAGGAATTGGCAAGGTGGGGTGGCTGTGGATTGTTCTGCTTCTCTGATCTTCTAGCATTCATCCCAATAACTGGCACCAGATTTGTTTTTTATTAATAAGACCTTCTAACAATTCATGCTACAAATGGTATTAGAAAGAATGTAAATTATACAATGGATAAATACATAATATCAGCTTTGATGAAGAAGAAATGTAAAGAGTAGAAGTAGGTAGCTATTTGCCATTTCCCATAAGAAATAGAAAGGCACATATACTTAATGTTTATAGGAGTGATAGTCACTGTTGTCTTGATCAGCTGAAGAAATTGTGCGTGCGCGTGTGTGTGTGTGTGTGTGTGTGTGTGTGTGTGTGTGTGTGTGTTGGGATGCTTGTGTCTGTGAATGCCGTCTCCCGAGAACACTCACTGGCCTGGATCTTACCCATTAGGCTTGGCTGTATTCTATCAAGTCACAGGAATCTAATTTTCTCTCCTTCTCCAGAACTGGGATTACAACTCTGCACCACCACATTCAGAATTTTAAATGCGTTCTGTGGGTAAAGCTCAGTTTCTCATACTTGCATAGCAAGAACTCTACCCATTGAGCCTTCTTTCCAATCCCAGAGAATTGCTCTTATTGCAAAGACACCTATCATTTCTCATCTGAGGACTTAGAACTTTTGATAGTTCATTGTGCCAGATTCTAGAAAAAAAAATTAAACAGCATGACTACTATCTGTGAACTTATGAAACTTAGTCCATTTCACAGGGATAAGTGATTGAGTAGCTAGTAACAATGAAGTCATGCCTTTGGCGTGGAAAGCATATTAGTCTGAGGAGGCCCATTAAATGTGCCACTTCCACACCATTAGGTGAAGGATATTGGGAGATCATTTTAGCAGGATTTTTATGTAAGCTGAAACTGAGAGTGAGCAGAGAGTCATTAGGATAAGAGAATGTAGCTTGTGGGAAGGCCAGAATAGTTAAGTCTTTGAGAAACAAACGTTTTGAGAAAGAATTTCGGTAAGACCTGGGGCACTTAATTTAAGGAATTTTTCAATGGGGCTTGAGAGATGGATGCAAGGTTCCTGTAGGGATGCAGAAGCATATTGGCCACTTTAAAGTTGCTTGGAATATTTGATTGAATCCAGGCCTTACCTGAGGAAAAATATGTTTAAGTCTCACCTAAGAATTGTTTAAAGAATATGAATGGTTATCAACTGTGGTTTTTGTTTGTTTAGATGTTTTCTCAGTTTCATTATTCATAGAAATGAGGCAGTAGAATTTTACTATAAAGTGTGATAATTTGAAATCGGTCAGAATATAAATCCAGGAAACCAAGAAAGGCCATTCTATCCAATGAAAGTACACTATGATATAAAGATTCTCCTTTCTGAAGTTAATCGTTATAGACATGATGGATTCAAGATTTTTCTCTTTACATCACTTGATTTTAGAAATTTAAGATACTGGGTACCCAGTTTTTTATATATTTACACAGTACACAGTATTAGCTACTTGGTCATCAATATGAACACACATTTGATAGGAACAGCTTATATCAGGACATGTTTATTGTGAAGCATTGCTTTAGAGATTTCAGGGCATTATGGAGAGAAATACTAGACATGGCAGAGAAAGTTTTAAAGACAATGCCACCCACTTTTCTGTATGTGATGTAGCCAGCATTGACGATGTATGTTTAAACTAATTCTATTTTGAGTAGCCACATATTGCTGATTATTCTTTGTTGTTGTTGTTGTTGTTTTTGTTTTGTTTTGTCTTGTTTTTTGAGACAGGGTTTCTCTGTGCAGCTTCCTGGGACTCACTTGGTAGCCCAGGCTGGCCTTGAACTCACAGAGATCCACCTGGCTCTGCCTCCCGAGGGCTGCGATTAAAGGTGTGTGCCACCACCACCCGGCTGCTGATTATTCTTATTTTTGCTTACTTGTTCAGAAAAAAAAGGCAGACTCTTTCCTCAATAATAATGTGAAGTCTTGTCTCTATTGGGCTTCCCTATTAACAACCTGCTTTTCTAAGGGACAGTAGTGTGCCATTTAGACTTTCAGTTATATCTCCAAGCAATAGTAATCATGGGTCTAATTTAATATTTCATTTTATTTTATGAGACATTTTAGTTTCTACTAAAAGTTTGAATTTCATACAAAGGCTCACTCAGAGAGGAACTCTATAGAGGACATCATTCTGTACAATTTTAAATGACTGCTAAAGTGTCAAACCGGTAGGATCCCTATATTTAACTTTAAAGATGTTGCAGACTTCCTAGGTCTTTTAAAATAATTGTAAATGCAGTTTCATGTTTCCTTTCTTGGCTTTTCTTCAACCTAAGTGGCCATAATGCATTGGCTATTTTTGTGCATGTGTTAAGAGCATCCTCTAGGCTAGAGATGTTATTCAGGGGATGGAGTCCTTGCCTTATATGAACAAAGCCTTGGCTGTGAACAGAAGCATCGCACAAGCTGTGAGTACTGGCATCTGTCTGTCATCTCAGCACTCCAGAAGTGGAAGCAGGAGAACAGCATGTTCAAGAAACCAGCCTGGGATACAGGAAAAAAAGATAAAAACCTTACCTATTTTTTCACAGATATTCCCTATTATCCATACGTTGGTTTCTTTATATTTGGAATTAGAGTAGAAACTATGCTATAGTTAGTGTTTTATTCACACATATACACATATATACATCATGTGTGTATGTAATATATTAGTATAAGTACACACACACACACACACACACATATACATATCTGTTACATCATCTTGACTTTCCATGAGTCCTATTGAAATTTATTTTTCTCAAATTGTTGAAGCTCCTGAATCGTGTTTTCCTCTCTATATATGTCAGTTCTCCTCCTCATAGGATTAAAATTTCAAGATTATTATTGTACCTTTGTCAGTACTCTCCCTCTGCTTCATTAATTTCCTTTGGTGCAATCTGATACAAAAATATAAAGCACTTTCATTATTTATTACTATTGGACCAATGGATTTATAATCATATGGTCATGACTACTCATTCTCCAAAGTGCTCTTTCCAATCTTGAAGCTACCAAAAGTATACTTTAATTCTTGTTTTTCCTAAATTTCTATTTTATTCAAATTTTTATTCATTTATCAACTTCCAAGTTATCTATATTTTTGTGTATTTTTTACAAATATCTGTATATAATGTATATTTTTATTTTGTGGTTCCATTGAGTGACTTCATTGTTTTAAATTAAACCTTAGTTTTCAGAAAAGCATGAGACTCCAGCAAAATTGAGAGGCTATTATTCATATTTTCAACACTCAGTCTTGGCAAAGACTGTGGCATTAACATTCATGGTTTATGGCCATAATGGGAGAACATTTACTGAAGGGAATCTATCCATTATGTTAAAACTAAGAAGATTCTTCTTAAGAAGTCATACATACAATTTTCAATAATATATAAGTATCTGTCTCTTCAGGCAAATTAGGGAAGGTTTTAAAAGTGATCATGAGGTAGGCCATAAATTGTGATGAGGAATCTGTTTGTAGTGTTACTAAATTGGAATGTTCCAAAAGAACAGTGTAAGTGACATTGTTAGAAGGGGAAGGACAAGGTGAAGTTGAGAAATACCAATGTTTCAAAGTCATGGAGGTTAGATGACATAAAGAGGAAGTAGGGCAGGGAGACACTGCACAAACTAGGGCTTGTCCTACATGCATTGCTGAAGAAGTCAGGGTACAACGGCCCCTGTGTCCCTATAGGAACTCCATGCATGTCTCAATCAGGAGCAGAATGAAATATTTGAACAAAAATATCATACCTGTGTGGAACTTCTACACATATTCTTCTTGATATTTTTATATGAATTAAACATTATAACAATTCCATAGCATGTGCACTGAACTAAGTATCAAAATAAATTTCAGGATAGTTTAGAATATTGGAAAGAAGTGTGTAGGTTATGCACAAATAGTGTTCATTTTACATATGAGATTTTAGCATCTGGATATATTGATATCCATAGGAGGCCTTGTAAGCAGTACCACATATATAACGAAGGACAACAATATATATTGCAAAGCAAAAGTTTCTAAGCCATGTTTTCTTTTTTCACTAGACGTTTTTAGTTAATTTGTACCCGACTTAGAAATCTGCATCATCATAGCAGATCATCTCTGCTCCTTTTGCTGTTAACCCCTCTCCAACTCACTTTTTGCAGCACCATCATTGGCCTTGTAGGATCCCTCACCTTCATTCTGTTCTTGTATTCCTTTCGTTTGTTTCCTGAGGTTTTTTCCTCTTCTTGTAAAGGTCATGTCTTACAAGTCTGGGTTGAGGATCATACTTCTTTGCATAATCAAAAGAACCGAAAATCCTACCAAACCAGTTGTCCTGCCACCACCAACATGGTTTCCCATGGCTACTGAGTCCAACCAAATACGAAGATGACAATGGGTGTGAGTTTGTAGATTTTGGCGAGCCTTTTCTGGCTTTGGTACTGTCCCCTTCTCAGGGTGAAGGACATGAATGACCATTTGTTTTCTCTGAAGCAGACAGTCATGAACTTCCTGGTCCAGACTGTCACTGTGTCATTTGTAATGGCTGCAGTCCCTGAGGAGCCACAGAGAAAAAGAGTAACCATGTTCTCTTGAATACACTTTAAACTATTAATATAGATTCAATACAAGTGAGATTTTAGTATCTAAAATGGTAAAGTACTAAGTTACTTATAATTATTTTTTTCTTGTTTAACTTTTTAAATCTTGTTTCTTGTTTAAAGTCACCCCCAGTTCATTATTATAATATATATCTATAGCTATAGCTATATCTATATCTTTAACAAGATATTAACAGGTTTCTGTAAATTGGGATGCCAACAGTTTATTGGAGTTACTATTTTGCCTAAAACACTCAGGATTCAGATTGAGGGACTTGTTATATATGGTAAAGGAGGTTCAAGGATGGTGCTATGGTTTAAATGAGTCCCTTCTAAAGTTCCTGTTTGCCAAGGTAATTGTATTCAGAGTTGAGGATCAGAGTTGTAATGGGACCAGAAAAGCTACTTCCTTGTTAACAGGTGAGGTGATCTTATAAAGAGATTGGCTCGATGAATTGTGTCTCTTGTACTTCTACTTTATACCATATAAAGCACCAAAATTACAACTCAGCAGTCACCATACCCCTGATTTTGTTTTTCCACCCCCCAGAACTGTGAGAAACAAATTATTATTCTCCACAAATTACCTAGTTCTGGTTTAATAACAGAAATGTCCAAAGAG
Organism: Onychomys torridus; assembly: GCF_903995425.1. Taxonomy (NCBI): domain Eukaryota; kingdom Metazoa; phylum Chordata; class Mammalia; order Rodentia; family Cricetidae; genus Onychomys; species Onychomys torridus. Next base: position 39,122,425 of record NC_050454.1, on the reverse strand, counting down.
GTGAGATGCTGCTTTATACTTGGTATGGTGGAGCAGATCTTGTGGGCTAGATCTGAAACAAGAAAGTGAGAAAGTAGTGTCCATGGCTCAGGAGGACAGTGAGTTATGATGTGCATACATTTGTTTTTTGTTTTTTTGAGGGTACTTTTAATTGTGTCTGAAGCATAAAAGAGACATATGGTAAATGACAATGTTTGAAAGGCTCATAACATTGCAATAATACTTCAAGTTCCAAACTAATTAATTTCATCTGCAAAGTATGATGTCAGAGGGAAGAAAAGAAATGTATTTATGACAAGGGTAAAATCTCCATCATTTAAATCATATGCAATTTTAGAAAATAGAATGAAGTAAGATTCATTTAGTCAAAAGAAAATTAAATCATTCAGTAATGATTTTCATTGAGAAATTAAAGATTTTTGTTTGAAAAATATTATTATTTGTTAATAAAGAATAAGAGAAGTGAATTTATCTTTAGAAAGGGTACCTACAACAATAACATCCTAACCAACTGACTGTAAACACCATGCTTATAAGTTTATGTTTCTCCTAGAAATGATAACTCATGATAAACAAATGCAATTTTCTGTCCCAGATTGAAAGCATATGGATCAGCCTGTAGAAATGGGACTTTCGTTCTCCTTTAATACATGTTTGGAGATAGAGAGATATTTCACTAGGCAAAAAATACTTGCTCTGGAAGATAAATCTATTAAAATATGTAGTTCCTCTGTATCAAACCTCACGTGACCCCATGACTGCAAAAGTTATTGGCATTCAAGTCATTTGGGGCTGTTTTCAAGTTAGCCTTGCTCCAGCTTTAGGGAGAAACACTGTATCAAAGAAGTAATCTAGAGAGTTATAGGTAAATGCTTGCCTGACATCCCTTTCTGTCCCCTACATTCTGTTGAATACATACATGTTTGCAGAGACACATGCACCTATACTCACACACACACAATAAAACTGTTTTTTGGTAAGGAATTTAAAACTTCTTAATTAAAAAAATTAAGGAATCAATGTATTGTCAAATTATAAAATTAGAGTTTCCAATAAAAAGTATGACATAACTATAGAAAATATGTGTAAGTAATAATCAAAATGCCAGCAGTGTAGTTGACAAGTAGAAAAAAGGTTTTTATGCTAGATGTGAGATATATGTTTACAATGGTGATATTCAGGTAGCTGAAGCAGAAGGATTACAAATTCAAGGTCATCCTGGCCTGTGTAGCTTTGTCTCGAAAAAATTAAAAATATGCAAAAAACACTCTATGTTTCTTTAGCATCATTTAGTGATGAAGCTTTGAAATTGAAAGCCATCAGGAAAATCAAGATGGTTTTTAAAAAGGGAAACCTGGCCATGTATTGCCAGTAATTTAGTACTTTAAAGGATATCTTTGATCTATAATTTGGTGAATAAATTTAACTTCTGTAAAGGAAATTCCCTTCTGAGACAAACTGACAGTGAATAAACCATCCTTCACATTTATAAACTGGTCTCCTGTATACATGACCAACAAAACCAGTCTATTCCACTGTGCCCTCACCTCCTAGGAGGGCCAAGGACAGACTTTGGTTTCGGAAAACTTCACCAAAAGAGGTATTTTCGATGCCCTTATGTAAGCACAACAACTTGGAAATGAAGAAGATCAGGAGTTCAAGGGCAACTTGAGCTACTTGTGACCTTAAAAAAAAAAAGCCATAAGAGTTTGTCAACATTATATACTTTTCCCCCACAATCCATGCCTTAGATAATCAGTAAATTAAGGAGACTATTCAGAGTATTATGAAAGTCTGTATCTGCTTTCTTGTCCTTAATTATACTTGAGAACCTAATGCTGAATAAAATATTCTTCGTTTGCCTAAACTTTAAAATGGTTTTGTCATTTCTACTGCATTTGCTTTATTGCAGACAGTCCTGGTAATAAACAGTTTGACAATACTCCTTAATGATGCGCCTTCCCCACAGCGTAATGATGATACTAATGTAGGATTTTAAAAGTTTATTTTTATGCCAACAATAAAGCTTCCATCTGTCATTCATTTTTGTACACCAAAGTCATAATGCCTCTGGCATGGGTCACATTTATAAATGTTTCATTTATGAATCTTTCCTCCTCTCAACTCCTGTTCCCTTCAGGAATATACTGGAAAAATTGTGCTGCTTTATAATCCTTGTACCTCTCAATCTGACTTTGCATTCACTCTGACATTTCCTTTGTCATTTCCAGTAGGAAGCTATCCTCCATCCTTCTCGTGACTTTATGAAATGATTGTGCTAAAGGTTGTTTAATGCACAACTGACATGATAACTGCTTGCTACATATTTTATATATGTCTGATCATGTCTATATTTTTTATTATACACTGCTTTCCTCCATGGGTACTGTTATCTACCAATGTAATTGGTATGATTCAATTTACCTATTTAAAAGACACCTGTCCTTCAGGCAGTCAAGTATGTTGGAGTATGGTAAAAGCACTTGAAAATTACATTTTTATATAGATTATTCTTGTGTAGCATCTCACCAGAATTCATATGAGTGCATGAATAAATTATCCAGTTTCATGACTGAATAAGTATATTTCATGAGCAGTTGACTGTGAAATCCACAGGTTCGTGAGCAGACTTTGTCAGTTACTTTAGAAAAGAGTCTTCAAAGTGGCGGTTTGATCTAACTCCTTTACCGACTAGCAGAGCTGCGGCATGGCTCACATTTCTGTAGTAAGATGAAGAAATTTCCTCTGCTTATGTCTGTTTTGATGACTCCTTAATCCATTAACAGCAGAACTCAAAGTGTGGAGAAAAAATACAATTCATGACACAAGCAAACTGTATTACTACTCTTCTCTTCCTTTCATATACTAAGAGTTTGTAACCTAGTAGGGTGCTAAGATCACAGTCCATTGAAAGCCAGATCAGTGTAGGTGCTAAGAATTAGGCAATTACTTGTTTTACAACAGAACAATTCACAATAATTAACAAAGTGTTTGGCAACAGTTATATAAAACACAATATTAATGACAAGTCGTATCCCTGGATACAAATGGAGTATACATTAGAGTTTTAGAAGGTATTTTACACAAATTCCCATAAAGAATTTCTTAGGTGCAGTGATTTTTAGAATACCATGAAAATGTCCCAAGGTTCTATCAACAAAATGCTACTAGACTAATTCACACAATGATTCACACTTAACTTAGATTTTTGAAAAGCTGCAGGTTTAATAATGGGAAATGATTATTTATAATCAAATCTACAGGCTAATTTAGCAATATATGATACATCCATTCAGTAGAGCAACTGATAAGAGGAAGCCATTTACACACCATGCTCATCATAGGACAAATACATAGGACTGATGTGAGAACAAACAGCTTGAGGGCACAGCTGGCTAAAAGGCATGGGTCCAACCTGGAGAAGGAGAAGTGACTCCAGACTATACAAAAGATGTGTCTCTTCTCACAGCCGAGTCTGTGGTTCAAATGATATCTAACTTATTTTTGTATTTCCCAGTGACTACTTTGTCTGCTAAGGACATCAGATAGGTCATATGGAAATGTTACATGACCATCTTCTCCACATTGAACATTAACATTTCAAGTACTTACTTCCCTTCTATACCTAAAGTTTTCTTGTGTCCTGCCTTGCCCTGCTGAGAGAGGGTGCTGATAATCTTATGGAGACACAGGGAAAATTTTAGGATTATGGTCAAGTTCTGATTGGAGTAGGCTGTGAGGCTGTATTCTCTGAGACAGTTGCTTTGAAGTTGATTTTGGATGTTGGATGATCTGGGCCATGGTATCATTGGAGACCTTTTAGGGGGTCTTGGCTGGTCAAACCCATATTAGCCTGGAAGCAATTCACAGGTTCTCATTTTCTGTGGAAACAAAAGCAGAACTTCTTTTCCAAAGCAATATGTCCTTAGACATAGATTTTGAAATAAAGATATCTTTAAAATATACATATTGATTTAACTCAGCAGCTTTTGCAATCAAATGGCTCTCTACAGTTAAAAAATTCCAAAGACAACACAATCCAGATTCTCTGTGTAATATCCATCCTTATGTGGCTTATTTTTTATTTTTCATATTTCTTTTACTTTCTCTTTAAGGACTTTATTTTTCAAAACTTTCTATTTCTTTACATAACTTCTATATTCTTTTTCTTCTCTCCTTCAAGCCTATGTGTATATACACATATACATATACATATATACGTATAAACTGTTTAGAGGTTTATTTCATCTGAATTTGTGTATTGTGAATCTATTGCTTTAAACTGCAGTATTACTAGGACTGAAATGGCAGCTTTGGCTGTTGGTTCTGCCCACCTCAGCTTCCCAACATGGTTGAACTATGTTTTTCAGTTTACTGAACATATGTTTACTCAGTTTACTGACTATGCTAAGCAGTGGGTATATGCTTCCATCCAGTGGCCCAGAAACCTCTTTTTTTTTCCTGTACTAGCAAAAGCTAAATCTGTCATGACGCAGTGCACTGTGCAGCTTGGAGATGACACAGTCTACCATGGCACTCAAGCCCACATGCAGTTGCAAACCTGCCATACTGTAGCTCACGGCTTGCCTGAGAGATACAACTAGGAAGCTGTTTTTAGCTCCATTTTAGATTTTTTTTTTTTAACTTTCTCAGGTTTAGGTGGAAACTCTTGCCCCATGCTTTGGCACCATTTATAGCTGAATTTTTTCCTGTGTCCCTCCTGACCCACAGTTGGGACATATCTCTCTCACTCTCCAGCCCCACAGCTGCTCTGACCCAAGTAAATACACAGAGGCTTATATTATTTACACATTGTATGACCATTAGCTCAAATTCTACTGACTAACTCTTATGCTTAAATTAACCCATGATTTTTATTTATGTTTAGCCATGTGGCTTGGTACCATTTTTCAGTTCTGCCTTCACATCTTGCTTCCTCTATATTTGGCTGGTGACTCCTGACTCAGCTTTTCCTCTTTCCAGCATTCTCCTCTTCTGCTGGCCCCACCTATAATTCCTGCCTGGCTACTGGCCAATCAGCATTTTATTAAACCAGTGTACAAGGACATTATCCCACAGCACCTCACTATTCTGAACCACTCTTTCAATGTTCAGTTATGAATTATTTCTATCCAAATAAGCATTTCTTGTCCATGTTTTTTCCATTATCTGTATTCTCTCATTTATTATTACATTAATTTTATTAGAGAGAAAGAAAGAGAGGAGATAGGACATGCCCTTGTGGAACTCTGATTTAAAATTTTAATTGTTAAAGATAAATTATTTTTATTGTTCTCTAGGTATTGTAAAAATACATCCTTTCAAATTGTTTCCAAGTATTTCTTTCAAAATCATGACAATATAATTAAGATTTTTTTCTTTGAACATTTTCTGTTCCCAATGATGAAAGCCTGCCTTTTATGAATGTCTGCTTCTTATAATGTTTACTTCACTATTGTGTCTCTCTAGACAAATTTAGTAGACCTTTCACACATTTGAGCTTGTTTGAGAGAGCATCTTACAGGCAGAAAATAATTATTTCTTTCTCATTTTGTTGACTTCAGGGATGTATTTCTGCTATCTGTTCCATCCTTGGCATTCTGTGGAAACTGGAATAAGTTATCCAATTACTGACAGCTCTGATGTTGATGTTGATGATGTGATATTGAACGCCCTATCTTACAGAACAGCAATTCAATTTCACACAGTCTCCTAAATAGCTGCAACCTCTCTTTAGCTGCATCTCTAAATAAGGACATTTTAATCTGTTCTGCTATTTGCATGTCTGAATAAACTATGCCATAGGGATCAACACAAAAATCCTAATACTGGAAGTGATAAAATGCCACAGAACCCTTTGAAGATAGATACTGTATCCTACAGACTCTCTAAATTCTCTCTCTCTCTCTCTCTCTCTCTCTCTCTCTTTTTCTCTCTCTCTCTAATATATATATATATATATATATTATTCCAGCAGGAGACTATAGAGCCTCTGATATAAAAGAGGCTCTATAGTCTCCTGCTGGAATAATAGCAACACATTAGATATGATCTAATAGCATTCCTGGATACATTACTATCCAACTGAGAAATATTGAAATTTATTTTATGTAAATATAATACATAAAGTCCATGTAAATATAATAAAGGAAAACAACACTACAAAGGGAAAGTCTCTTTCATTTTTAAGAATGAACTAAACTAAAGATGTTACTCACAGAGGCTCTTTTAAGCTCACGTGAAATTATTCTGTTTTTTTTTTTTTTAATAGAAAACATCTATTGTTTCTATTTAAAAGTAAAGGTGTCAAAACATTTTTTAAAGACTCATTCATTCAGAGTTGTTTTGATTTGCATTTCCCTGATGGTTAAGGATGTTGAGCAATTCTTTAAGTGTCTTTCAAGCACTAGTAGAGAGGTTGCCTGAACTGATCTTCCCCTGATATCAGATTGGTAACTACTCTAATTGTCATCAATGCACCTTCATCAAGTAACTGATGAAAGCAGATGTAGAGATCCACAGCTAAGCACTGGGTGGGGCTCCCAGAATCCAGTCCAAGAGAGAGAGGAGGCATTATGTGAGCAAAAAGGGGTCAAGACCATGATGGGCAAACCCACAGAAACAGTTGACCTGATCTAGTTAGAGCTCACTGACTCTGGGCTGACAGCTGGGGACCCTGAGGAGACAGAACTAGACCCTCTGAATGTGGATGACTGCTGTGTGGCTTGGACAGTTTATGGGCCAATTTCAACGGGACCAGGATTTATCCCTTGTGCATGAACCAGCCTTTTGGAGTCCATTCCCTATGGAGGGATACTTTGCTCAGCCTTGATAGAGGGGAGAGGGGTTTGGTCTTGTCTCAACTTGATATGTCAGACTTTGTTGACTCCCCATGGGGGAGACCTTGCCCTCTCTGAGGAGTGAATGGGGGACAGGGTGGGGGAAAAGTGGAGGGGGTATGTAAGAGGGGGGAAGGAGGGGGAACTGTGGTTGGCATGTAAAATGAAAACAGAAGTTTTGCATTAAAAAAATAAATAAAGGCTGATTTATTAAATAAACCGTGTTTTTCATTGAAACAGCCATTGAATTGTGGATAAGATTTTGAAATAAATGGTCATAATTTCTTTATAGCAACAATAACTTGTGTGTTTCAGACCTTCGGTTTTGTGATGTGTTTTCAAAAAAAAGAAAACTGTCTAAAGCACATTAAAAACAAGGTTGGGGTATACAAGGACAGAAGCAGAAAGGTTTATGTGACTTTGATGCCTTGGAAGCAATGGGGAGCACCTTCAATGGTCTTAGTTAAATTGGATACTTTTGTGGGAGACATGAAAGACTTGGGGGCATTTATTAAATATATTTGAAACTGGCAAAACTAAGATTAAAGACAAATAGTATTTATTTCCTTCCTTCTTTCTTTCTGTCTTTTTTTTAAAAACCAAATCCAACCCTGTATAGTTAAAGCAGATATAGAGACTTCAGGTCCCAAGATGAAACAGGAGGAAAAATTATACAATACTGTTCAGTAGCAACATGACAATATTTTTGTCCTCTTACTGTTTCATATCAGACCAATAGCAATAATTTGGATACAAATGCATAACTGCTATGTGGACACATAGGTGCATAAAATGACATTAGCCTCCTGATAGAGTAGATGAGCTCCTAAGGGATCAGAGGGTCCAGACACTTAGATTCTCACTAGGTCTCTGTGGTCAGTGCTGCTAATGACATATTTTAGGGGTGTTTGTAAAGGGAAGCAAATAAAACTGTATCAGAAAAGATAAATACCTAGATGTGCCTGGAAAGGGAGAAAAGGAAGGTGTAAAAGTGAGGATGGACATTCTAGTTTGTATCTTAATCAGCTATTAGCAACTTTCTCTTGGACAAGTTGGTAGTGATAGGCATGACTCTGCAGTTTTCTGTGTCTCTAAAGAATAGCAAATTTTGTTCATTTGATAATAACTTCCAAGGAACTTCTCTGAGTAAAATGTATGTAGTTTGTTATTTTATTTTGTTACTTTTTTCATTTAAATAATAACCAAATTTACATTTTTAGGGTTGAAATAAGTGGAATGATTTATTTTGCAGAAAAATATTGGGATGTTTTCTGAAGAAGATATTTTTTAATGAAATATGAAACTGTTATGAGCTCAAGAGTTCAACACTTAAATTTCTATCTAATTTGTGAAAGTAATTTAACCTTACTATATAATTTGTATATTATGTTTCAAAATGGAATTTTCCAAGATCTCAGAACTTACAGGCTGAATAAAAATAGTGACAAATATCACTTAGAGTAAAGATGAGTGAACAAGAATAGAGAAATAAGCATAGGCACACACAAACAAAATGTTTTCAGTACGACTAATGAACCAATGTCAATCTCTATAGACTAAGCTGGCTTCATTATTTTTAAAAAGGGATGTTCCTCTGCACTGTGTTGCTTTGAAAATAATATCAATATATAGAAAGGCACTTGAGGGGTAAGCATATAATCCTATGTACACTCACAGCAATCTCTATTAGTTTAGGGAGGGATTAAATATTGATTGCAACACTGTAGTACACAGGTCTGCATGTAAAAAAATCTTTAGTTTTAACCCCATAAACTAGGCAGTTTTGTCAAGCATGGATTAATGATAACCTTAAAGTCAGTTAAAGCACCTGACAATGTCTCCGTCTAGAATATATTGTACTAAGGAACATGTTTGTTTCTATAATTTATACTTCTAAGATTATAATAGTTGCATTTCCTCTCATGTGTTTTCCTTTTTTTTTTTTTTTTGGTATCATAGGATAGGTAGGGGTGACTACAGCTAGTGAAACACAAATCATCAAACTATGTCCTGATGCGCTGTTTCTGAGCGACTCAACTCTCGCTGTACCTGACCCAGCCTTAAAGTGGAATAACCTTCTAAAGAGAACACTTTGTCCTCCATGCATGCAATCCATTAAAGCAAGTATACAAACAAGTATCCAAACAAATATCTGTGGTTGTTTGAACTTTGTAGAGTATTGAAATAACGACAATCAGCATTCCAGAATGAATGAGGGAGGTATGGCTGCCAGTAGGCAGACCAAGTTTAGTGTATGGTCCCATACCCATGAGAATTTAACCAACACAAATTAGACTTGTTGGATGTAGATCTGCAGGGAATTGGGAGGAAAGGGGGGGTATGAATCTAATCAAAATATATAATGAAATTCTCAAGGAATTAACAAAAATATATCTTTTAAAATAATATAGTCAGTTCTTATGACATCAATGTGTATATTTATTATTAGTGCCTTTACAATAAAATTATCTTAAAAGGTATATACATATGTAAATATATTTGAGACAGAGTCTCTCCTGATGAGATTCTATGTATTCCATGCTGGCCTAGAACTAGTCATGTAGCCAAAGACAACAAGATGATCTCGATCATCTCATTTTCCTTCCTATACCTCCACTACAGGCAGATCATTTTCACTCATTAAGTGTTGCTGGAGGCTTCCTGTATGCTAGGCAAGCACTCTACCAACTGAATTACATTCCCATTCCCAACTCCCAGTAAAAAGGACGTTCTTAATGAAATAACTTATTTCCTTATTAATTTTTCAAAATGATGCATAAGTAAAATTTCATATTCTTTTATTATTCCATTTTAACCAAAACAATTTATTATATATTGTAAATATGTATACTGTTTTTAAAGTAGTATTATTTAAGCTTAAAAAAGAGGGTTAAGACTAGGTAAGTTAAAGGCATGACACTTATACAAAGTATTGAATCTTATGTTCATATTTGTTTGTATTTATTCTACTACTATTAAAGCTCATTTTATTGTTTATTACTTGCTCCTAGCACATAATTTTTTTTAACTTTCATGATGTATAAGTAAAAGTTAACTGATATATTGCAGTGGAATTTTAAAGATAAATATTGCTGTGGATATCGCTCTGTGTAAATAAAGTTCTGATTGGCCAGTGGCCAGGCAGGAAGTATAGGCGGGACAAGAGAGAAGAGAATTCTGGGAAGTAGAAGGCTGGAGAGAGACACCGCCAGCCGCCGCCATGAGAAGCAACATGTAAAGACACTGGTAAGCCACAAGCTATGTGGCAAAGTATAGATTAACAGAAATGGGTTAATTTAAGATAGAAGAAGTAGCTAAAAAGCAGCCTGCCATGGCCATACAGTTTCTAAACAATGTAAGTCTCTGTGTGCTTTCTTGGTTGGGTCTGAGCGACTGTGGGACTGGCGGGTAAGAGAGATTTGTCCTGACTGTGGGCCAGGCAGGAAAACTCTAACTACAAAATATAATAGACTGGATTATTTCAAAAGTTAAATAAATAGTTTTCCAAGCATATTCTATACCTGATGTTGCTTCACAAAATAAATGTTTCAAAACACCGTGTTAGCACCACCCTAGTATTTACTTTTTGTTTATCTAGTTTCTCATTATTTAAACAAATAATTTAAACTTTGAGTTTCTCTCAGAAAAATATATGTTTTGAGTTTTACACCATGACTAAGTACAATTTAAACCTTGGCTTTTCCATTTAAAATGAAAATCTACTGCCTTTACATTGAGTTGTGGCAATTTGGGTTTGCAGTGATTTTGCACTCTAGCAGGCACTGCATCCCTTTTGTTTACAGCCAGCAGGGGGAGCTCTCACCTCGTTGGGTTCCGTGTAATTAGTTTGGGAAATCTGCTTTGTGGGGTTTTGTATATGAAACAAATGGTGACATTAAAACCTTCATGCCCTGCAGTGACATTAAACTCTGACTGGTTTTCTGGTTTATTTTAATATTAATGCATCATTTACTTGTCTATAGTGCAATTAAAAATGCTATTAGGAATTTTTTAACAGCATCATTTTAAATAAAAATACAATTAGGAAAATCTTGTTTCTGAAAGCTAATATATGATCTCCCCAAATCCTCTGCACTAATAATCTACATTTATTTGTTTTGAAATGAAGTTACTGTTATGACTACTAAAATCTAGTCCACCAAAATGTCTAGGAAGGATTGTAATTATATCAATTAACCAATTAATTCACCAGCCATAAGACCATAACTTGAGGAAATTAAGTTAATATCTGCTGATAAATTTAGGTATTAGTGGGTTTTGATAGTTCTTCCTGTGTCATGTTTAGATATCTTTATTTATTGATGGTACCTGTGAACTTTCTGTATAAAACTGCAAAGAAAAAAAAAAGAAAGAAAAAAGAAAAGAAAAGAAAAGAAAGAAAGAAAGAAAGAAAGAAACAAAGAAACAACGAAAGAAACAAAGAAACAAAGAAAGTGTTGTTTTTCTGATTGACCAAAGTAAAAAGAGGAAGTAGTAAATGAAGTTTTCCATTTCTGTGGTATTTATTAACAAAATTGAAATCAGATTGTTGGGAATCTATACTTCAAATTCATTGTGAAATTAATCAAACTAGAGATATACAGAAAATTTACATGTCTATTAGAAAGAAAGAATGAATAAAGAAATCATGATGTCTTTATACCATGGGCTGTTCTTCTGCCTGAAGGGACAGTAAAGTCTCCTTATGTGTCACAACATGGGTAGACTTCAAAAATCCCATACAGAATGTAATAAGCCAGTTATTAAAGACAAGGATTGAATTACTTAATTAAGACTTTCAGGATGGTTGGGTAGTTCTGGGCAAAATGGGAAATTACTGTTCAATGAATACAAAGTTTCTGATATATGAGACCCATCAGTTCCAAGGCCCTACTGCACAGCATAGTGGATGTCCTAATATTATATATGTAACTTAGAAGTATTATTAGGCAATAGAAGGCCAACCAACAGAAGGAAGTAGAAAGCAGCAGAAGAGAATCTTTGAAGGTGATGAACATGTTTATGATTTTCATTGAATTGATAGGTTTGTGGGTATATGTATATGTCCAAGCATATCAAATTATACATATTAAATATGCACAAATCTTTGTATATCATTATACCTCAAGACAGAGATATCATTTAAAAGGATAAGATAATCATAGGTAAAAATACTGACCCCACTGTATTAGTCACTTAAATAAATTCCTATATGACAAAGCAAATATTTTATTATTAAGGTTTATTAATCACTCGAGAATTGCACACAATGTATACTAACCACATTTGCACTAGCTCATCCAAGATCTATCCTCTACCTCCCCACCATATTACCACTCCATATCTTCATTTTTTATTAATAATTCATGAAATGAATTTATAATTTTATATGTTATTTATATTTATAATCTTAGGTTTGATGGTATCTATTGGAACATGGTTTACTTACTGAAGACCACCATTAAAAAAAGTCAAAAACAGTAAAATAAAACCTATTTTCCTTTCTAGGAAGCCATCAACTGTCAAAAGCATCTCAGTTTTTGTGGGGTTAATGAGCCCCTTCCATCTCCATATAAGAATATTGACAGGCTTAATCTTGTGCAGGTCTTGTGTAGGCATCCACAGTTGCTATGATTTAAGAGTACAGCTATCATGTCATGCCCGGGAGACTGTTAAGCTTCGGACCTTCTGATGTCTGGCTCTTATAATGTTTCTGTCCCCTCTTGTATGATGGTCTCTGTGACCCTGGGGTGGAGAGATTTGATGACAAAGTCTCATTAGTGGCTGAGCACTCCACTGACACATTCTCTGCAGTGTGATCAGTTATGAGTTTCTGTGTTAGCAATCATTCACTACACAAACTTCTTTGATAAGATCTGAGAGTTGCACTAGTGTGTGGATACAGAGTTACAAATATAGGGGGCAGCCTGATATTGTATCCATTAAGTAGTACACTAGTCCTAGATTCATTACTTGGGACTGTGAACTTCCCAGCCATGAGTTCTTGGCTAAGTTAACAGTACCAGGCATGAATTCTTTCCTATAGAGCCTACTGTAAGTCCATTCACAGAGTGGTTGGTTACTCCATAACATTTGTTCCACTATTGGCCCTGGGGCATATCTTGTCACACAGATCATTATTGTTGTTAGTGCAGTTTTTCCCTCACAGAAACCTATCAAGCACCTTCCAGTTTCTTTGAAAACTATTCAGCATAGAAGGCTTTCTTGTCAGCATCAAGCTGACTACTCCATATGCTCTGAATAAAATGTGAAGTGTCTTTGGCAATAAGTTGTTATTATCAAGTTCTGATGTGTATCCAAGAATAATAGAAATAGCCTATATTATTTGGGTGGCCTCCTGAAAACCTCTGAGAAACAATTCCAGGAGAGGTAGTCCACCCCTAACACAGGACTTTTATTTCATTATATGGCTTCTTGAAGGAGCATTCTCACCTGTGTATATTGACTCCAATTAAACTTCCTTTTATTTGAAAATTTTCTTTCATATAATAAAACAGATTACCAGATAACATTTCCACACATCCCTTCCCCTATGCTTTCTCTACCCTACAATTCCATCTCTTACTTACTTTAACACACCCAGCATTATTCTTTTTTTTCCATTTCATATAATCTGTTTTCTGCTCCTTCTCCTCCCCTAAAATCTTTTTCCCCTCCCCCCCACCTATGGATGGCCCTTTCTAGTTCCCTTGATTCTATAGGTATTAAACATTTAAACAAAATTTTAAAGATTTGACTTTAAAGATCCACTATGAGTGAGATCATGTGATATTTGTCTTTGTGAGACTACGTTACCTTAATTCGAATGATTATTTCCAGCCCCATCCATTTACCTAAGAACTTCATTTTTCTGTACATATGAATAAAATTCCACTATACATAGATACCACGTGTTCAATATCCATTCATCAGCTGATTGACAACTAGGCTGTTCCCATGCCCTAGATGTTATGAATAGAATAGCCATGAACATGGATGAGCATGTGTCTCAGTAGTAGAAAGTGGAGTCTTTTGGGTAGAAGCCTAGAAGTGGTATTGCTGGATCACATGGTAAATCTATTTCTTTTGTGAGCAATTACCTCACTGATCTCCATAGTAGCTGCGCCAGTTTGCACTCCCACCAAAGATGCAAGATATTTTCTCATTCCCCACATCCCGCCTGTGTGGTCTTTTGTTTTCTTGATCTTAGCCATTGTTATTAGAGCAAGATGGAGCCTTAAAGTAGTTTTAATTTTTATTTCTGTGGTTGAGATAGAAACTCATTGTAAGATATTTCTTCTGAGAAATCTCTGTTCAGTTTAATAGGTCTCTGAAGAGGCAATCTACTGAACGGGAGATAAAATCTCCCCCAGCTACACATCTGACAGGAAAGCATTTGTCATTTCCTTAGGGTGAAAAAAATCTCCTGATGCATTCTTGTAAACTTTTTAAATGAACATTACAATTTCCATCTGCAGTTGATCTGCTGCATGGCAACACACAGAACCTTAGCTTGCATTCGTTGATCAGACCTTTCTCATCTCTACCAGCCCCCATTTCCTCAGCCCCTCATAACCACTATTATACTCTCAAGTTCTAAGAGATCAATATTCTAGATTCCACAGATGAAACATATCATGCTGTGCATATATTTCACTGTGCTTTATTTTACTCATGATAATAATCTCCCATGTGGTGTCAAGAAAAAACTTCTATTCTTTTTATTCATATGTAGTATTTCAGTGTGGGTATATATCATATTTTCTTTATGTTTCTTCTTTCCATTTCTTAGCAAATATAAAGCTTGCTACAATAGACATGAGATGTCCTTTGGTGTACTAATTTCATAAAGATGCTTAAGATATTTTGGAGATTATTGGTAGAAGAGACCATCATGTCCTCACTTCAGCTAACATGAATTAATTGCTAATCCTGCCACCTCTTAGGGAAATAACAAAATATTTCCAAAGCATAAAAGTTTTAGATAAGTTACAGCATAATCTTCAGTGACCTAATGTCGATATAGGAATTACATATTTCTATATTCTACATTAATATATTTCCAAAATAAAATAACTTTTATTTAATAGTAGGATTAAATTGTAGTTTTAATTATCATACTGCTATGTTGCGTTTTTTCTTTAAATTATGAGATATTTTGCATTGAATGAAGCAAGACATTTTGTGTGTGTGTGTGTGTGTGTGTGTGTGTGTGTTTTACTGTACATAGTAATTTTTGGTTGTCATTGCTCCCAAGCTTGTTAGAATCATATGGTGAGATAGAGTAAATTAAACTATAAAGGAAGTGTTTTAGAAGCTCTAGCCTTTTATGACCCATTTTATTTCTTTTCCCGATGTTAGCAGCCATGGAAAACCATTAGCTAAATATATTAATTCATTAGCAATAGCAAATAGTGCATCCTAATCTGGTCATTTCTTCTCAATTTATTAACTAGAATATTTCAACAAGAGAAATGTCCTTTCAGAAGCTATTTTGTTTAGCAGAAGTAGTTCATACAGAAAATGCAAAATTCATGTTTTATTATATTCAATGTATGCAACAGTTTTAAACATAATGCTTTGCTACTGTTCTGCAAAAGTGCTCACAAGATATGTTACCATAAAGGCAGGAATTTAGTTGTACCTGGAGTGTTTCAATTCACCCTTATGTATGGTAAAATTAGTTATTTTTTCCAATAGGACCTATGCTAATTGATTTGTTATTCCTTTTGTTATTCCCTAGTAGACTATGATATGTTCTCTATTCTGTGACATTAGTGCTATTATAAACTAGCAATAGGTCTGGCAGAAAAAAAAACTGAATGAATGAATGAATGAATAAATGAATGAATGAACAATTGAACAGCAAACATATAAATGAAGCTAAGTTTTATGACTCAGACTGTTATGCCAGATGCTTAGAATGCTGAAGCAGAAAAAGAAGAAGGGCAAATGTAATATCTTTCTGTCCTATACAGTGAATTCAGACCACTTACAGAAACCGTGTATCAAAATTGAAACCAACATTAAGTGAAAAAAAAAAAATACATGGAGTATACCAATCCATCGGTAAATAAATATAAATCAGGAAAATTTAACATATAGAAAACAGTATCTTTTATGCTAGAGAATCATTCTGAAGTAGTGAAAAAGATAATTTTTCATCATTATTGGGAATGCCCATGCAGACGACAAGGGTGGAAAGATACCTAAGTCAGAATGACTTGGAGAAGCAGGGCAATGTCAGGACCCAGCATGGGGAGCAGTAGAAAGCTATCAAACTTGTCAATGGAGAGGTACAACTTCACTTTTAATTAGAAATCCCAATTTTTCCCTGAAAAAAAAACTGAAATTACATGAAAATTAATCTGGTTTAATCATGTCCTCAAGTGTAAAATGTCAATATGTCCATTAGGTTTGGATTCCGTAGAGTAGAAGAGTTAGTTATTAGCCATGAAAAGAAATGGATTATTGGCTCATGCAGCATCAAAGATGAAGGCCAATACCATGATGTCAAGTAGGAAAAATGAGCTCAAATGTGTAGACATCATGTGATATCTGGAGTTATATACTGGAATGGTTAAAATTATAGAGACAAAAAACAGAGAGTGGGTTCCAAAGGACAGACTAGGAAAGAGATTCATTATATGAGGTCACAAGGAGTAGTGAGAGAACAATGAAAATACCCTCTGTCTAGATTGTAGCCGTGATACATTGAATGGGAGGTGGGTTGTCACAATTCATATAAATGATCATTATAAAGAGATAAATTTGATGACAAATAAAACACATTCAATTTATATATGTTAAGAAGAATAGTGGGTGTTTTGCCAGTGTTGTTTTTGTTGTTGTATGTGCAATGGGAGAGTGGATAAGTAAGTGCAGTTAAAACAAAGTTAGCCTTAAATTAGCAATCGATAAATTCGGGGGGTGAGTATCTGATGGTTCCATTTTCTCTTTAATTATCATTTGAAAAGCTGTCACAGGCACATGGTGGCTTTTACTATCAGTACTTAGGAAGCAAAAGCAGGTAGATTTCTGTGAGTTTGAAGCCAGTGTGGTCTACACAGTGAATTCCAGGACAGCCAGGACTACACAAGAAATCCTGTTTCACAAAAGAGAGAGAGAGAGAGAGAGAGAGAGAGAGAGAGAGAGAGAGAGAGAGAGAGAGAGAGAGAGAGAGAAAGGGAGGGAGGGAAGGAGGGAGGGAGGGAGGGAGGGAGAAAAAGAAAGAAGAAAGGAAAAGAAAAACAAAAGAAAAATTGTCACACTAAAAATAATGATTTATGGTTGTTTTATAAATATATGTTTAGTAAATAGATCTTAAGAGTAGTGAACTAATATTGTGCAGAAATAAAGTTTATTTAAAAAGTTGATAATTTCATGTTCTAAAATTATCAATAAATTGTATATAAAAAGAATGTGCTAAGTGGAGCCAAAAATCCTTATAATAAACAGAAAAATAAGATGCCAAATGAAATACTAATAACTGCAACAAAGAAATACTTTTCAGAGTGTAGCCTGTGGCTAGCTGATATCTGGGGTGAGAAATGTGATTCTTAAATGTGTACATATATATAGGTATATATACATATACATATTTGTATGTGTGTATAGATATGTATATATTTATTCAGGCTCTGGTGTAAACATTACAAATACTCTCCTCAGTTGAACTTCATCTGCCTTTTCTTATGTTTCCTTTTGCTTTTCTTTTTGTTGTTGTCCTTGTCATTATCATCGTTGTTGTTGTTTTCGAGACAGGGTTTCTCTGTGTAGCTTTAGTGCCTGTCCTAGATCTCACTCTGTAGAACAGGCTGGCCTCGAACTCACAGAGATCCGCCTAGCTCTGCCTCCCAAGTGCTGGGATTAAAGATGTGAGCCACCACCACCCGGATCCTTCTGCTTTCCTTTAGTTACATTTTTCAGGTTATAATATCATTACATTTCTACCTTCTGTTTCTTGTCTACAAACCTTCTCACATGCTCCTTTTCTCTCCATCAAATTCATGTCCTCTTTTTCCGCTGATTTATTCCATGCCTATATGTATACAGCATGTGTGTATGCATACATATCCCTAAGTATAGCCTGCTGAATCTATATAATATTACCCATGTATATTTTCATAGCTGACCAGTTGATATTGGGGAACCTATTGGTGTGCTCTTCCCTGGGAAAGACTATTTCTGTCACTCTCAGAATCCCTTAGTTGACTGTAGTACTTTGTGTTAATTGGTGTTGCCCATGTTCGGCATATGTTGAAGCAAACCTGTTGATGAACCTTTATAGGTGTAGCTTTTGACATTACTTAGAGAACACAGTTTCACAGAATACTCCCTGATCCTCCAGCTCTTATAATTTCCGTGTCCCCTTCTCTGCAATATTCTCTGGGCCTCTGGTATAGGAGTTGTTTTGCAGATATCCATTGTGCTCCACAGATTTGGATTTCGATTGGTTGTAGTTTTCTGTAATGGTCTGCAACTGTGCAAATAGAAGTTTACTTGATGAGGTGTATAAAGACACATGTTTAGATTTCTGTTAGATATTATGCTGGTTTAGTAATGGTAGCTGTCAATTCTCCTTTAACATCCATGATTTCAGTAGCACGGAGCAATTGGTTAGGTTTTCAATGCCTGACACAATTTCAACCTTGTTGAGCAGGTCTTAAATCCATTTTGAGAGCAACTGGTTACTACCAAGTGTGAGGACTGTCCCCTTATGATCATTATGTTATGCTAGTAGTTGTGGTCTGTAGGTGTCATAGCTGGGTAGGATTGTTGGTTGCCCCCAGCCCTTGGAAGTTCTTATGGCATCTCTGGTATATAAAAACTAGTTGTCAGGGAGGGCATTTAGGTCAGTTACTGCTCAGGGTCCTCTGGGCTCTGTGTCTGAAGTGCATGGTATTTTCAGTAATAGGGACTTACCTTCAACCTGTGGAGGGGCAACGAAGGGCAATGGCAATAGGCTGTATGTTTTGGGAGTCCATTGGACAGTTTTAACCAACCATTCAAAAGAAGACTTTTTATGTCTGGTTGTGAGGTTTTTGTTAAATGGTCTTTGTCTTTTGCTGGTATCTCAGCCCAGATGGGAAAGTTCATTCAAATAATATAGGTATATTTATACATAGAATTGTATGTATTATAGGTTTTTATCAGATAGTTAGTAGTATAACTCCTGATGGTTTTTGAAACATCCTTAATATTTTTTTCCTTCTTCCCCCATGTCTGCTGTATTTACCTCATTCCCCTTGCCTGAAGAACCTCCTCTTCCCATTTCTGTAACAGATCACTTGTGCTGTGCACACCAACAATGTATAGGATCTGAGTTTTACCATTTCCAACTAGTTTTTGTGGTCATTTCTGTTGATGATGATTACAATGCTGAGAGACACAGATGTAAAGCAGGTTTCATTTCCATTTCCCTATTTGCTACATCTACGGAACATCTATTAGATCTTTACACTTCCTGTCTAGAGAACTCTTGGCTCAGTTCCTTACCTCATCTTTCAACCAAGGTTTATTTTGGGAGGGATTGTTTTGGGGGCTTATTTTCATTTTCCAGATTGCGAGTTACTTTTGGTTACAGGAAAAGATTCATAGTTTTAATTTTATTTTCTTCAATCAACAATTGGTATACTACCTAGTACTTAAGTAGCCTATGCTTTGAAGGCTGGGGTTTATTTAAAAAAGAATCATCTTCACTTTTTATGTAAGTATTTAATAGCAACAACCAGTGCACAGAGGCCTGTGTTAATACAGCTTTTCTCTAATATACTATGATCGAAAGCTAGAGAATAAACAATGTGGGCTATTTTATTAAATTGAAAAATCTGTGGTATTAAAAATGACCTTGTAATTGTTATTCAATCATCACTGTCATTAGGATTATTAAGCCAAATACATGTGCAATATTTTTGCATTAACTCACGATTTTTTTTCTTATCTTAAAGTATTATAATAGGCCAATATAAGTAATTTCAAAGAAACAGCTCTTCAAGCTCCTGTGATGAGGAAACAGTGAGAACATTTGATGTTCATGATGTAACTAATGTTGATACGTTTTATATCAGTTGAGAAACTCATTAGAGTCTGTCTGTTTAATTCTAGTTGTGTTGCTTGATACAGCCACGGTGATGGGAGAGCTAGGATGGAGAACATATCCACTAAATGGGGTGAGTTTAAATATCATTAAAGTTTTCAAGTCACCACTTACCTTGTGTTTGTAGGATTTTCTATGAAAGTTAAAGGAACCACAGATTTGAGTGAATTTTTGTGTATAACCTAATCATTCAGGAAAGATTAAAGTCTAATTGAATGGGTAATAAATGGGAACAGTGTATAAATACATTTGTTTTCATTTAAATTAATATTTTTTTAATATTTCATTTTAAGCATAAGTAGATATGTATACACATAACCATTTTCCTTAAAACAAATTTATGTGTAATTGTATAATGCCATGATATATTTGTTCCATATATAGGTTAAATATGGTAATTTTAAAGGTATCTGTGCATACATGAAATATATTATAATTACAGTGAACAAATACTAGCACTATACATTTGATAGAAAATATTACCTCCCACAGAAGTGTTTTGGAACTTGGCAAGGTGATACATAATTACTACCTTTCTGTAATCTTGAAAGTTACTTCTTAAGGTTTATTCACCTGTGTAATCAACAAAAGTATATCATTTGTTAGGTGTTGATATTTTAGCTGTGGCTATTATAGAGTTTTTTATAATTGTTTGTTTTATATAATATGTACATTTTACTTATGATTCATTTTTATATTTAGCTCAGCTAAAAGGGATCTTTGTGAAGGTTTCTACTCTGATTCTTTAAGTATTCAAATATAAAATTAAATAATAGATACAGCTAAATGTTTCAACCATTTAATTACTTTTCTTTTTCTCCTACAAATGTTCTCATTCAACAATTCTTTACTGATATTGTTTTATATTGCTTCTATCATAATAACTTTAAATATGAATCTAATAGTAAAAACTTACATTGAGATGTATTTTTGTGTCTAGAATATTTCATAGAAATAGATACATTGTATCTAATGTTACTAAACCCTTGTTCTTGAAACTAAAAGAATTATGCAGAGTAAAGTCTTTTTTAAATAGGCTCTTGCCATTTGTTTTATAATCAATCTGTAATTTCATAGTTAAAGTTTTTGTTTTAGTCTAATAGAATTGTCACCACAAATTTCTGAGAGAAATTTTTAGATACTATAATTTTATCTTTATTAATTTATAACCATAAAATTTATTAATAAATGTATTGAGTTTATTGTTATATTTCTTACTCATAATCTAGAATTCACTGTACAAACTGATAGTTATATAATCTCATAACAATATTTCCATAAAATACTAATTTACATTTGAAATTGCAAAATACTATTGTACCTAAGTTTTCAAAATTATCTGAATGTAGTATAAGAGGCAGTGGTGGAATTCACTTCTGAAAGCCCAAGAATCCAAGAAGACAATGTCTCACTCTCAAGTCAGACTTCTAAATACAAAGCCTGAGAAAAGATTCATCCATGTAAGCTGTCAAGTCAAAAGGTTTCATGAGACACGGTGACTAAGGATGGGGAAGAAATACAACCATCCAAGCTTATTCTAGACCATGAATTCATCTTTCCAGTTTTGTGCTTTGTGGGGCCCCCACTTTCAGAAAAGAGAGTCTTTTCTCTCATTCAAATATGAACCCCTTCCAGAAAACATCCTCATATACACAGGAGAAACATTTTCTCAATGTTTTTTTAATTTCGGTCAAATTGACTCCAAATTAACCAAGTTAGCTAAAAAAACAAAAACTTGTGTTCTCATATCTAAATAACAGCTGCAGGTGAGCCTAGTAGTTTGTGCCATTTATAAGACAGTTGTAGTTACAAAGTCTAATTAAACTGGGTATATGGGCATATTGTCTATAAGTTAGATATCACAGTTTTCTAGTATCGTTGTTTACCACATGAAGAGTCAAAAACCGAATGTGTTAGAAGAGATAGTGAAACATCTACCAATAGTTTTGTTAAGTTACTGTGACATCTGCATTTGTATAATAACTTATCAAAACCCAAGACTACCCCTTACTACTGCATTTTGAATCATTTTATAATGCACTGTTATCTAACTATATTTGTTGAACTCTGAAAATAAGAACTTTATTGATGATTTATTACTTTAAAAGTTAATGTGAAATTTTACTGTTTTCCAAGCTGCTATTTTAATGTTTTACTCCAAGAAACTTCACAACATATGTGGTGGTGTTCTAAATGTCCAGCATGTTAATTTCAAAAGTAGTGTTTCACACTTCAAAAAGTTGCATTCATTTTTGTGAATGAATAGATTAATTTTGCAAATATGTGTTTCATTAACTGTAGTCTTCCCGTGACATTTTATTGGATCTTTGTGTGTGTGTGTGTGTGTGTGTGTGTGTGTATCATGGCTGACTTATAGACAACAAAGAACAACATATAGTTATTGTTATCTCATTCCATTATGTGAATTCCAAAGGATCAATCTGAGTCCCTATGCTTGGCAACAAGCACCTTCACTAGCTGGGCCACCTCATTGGCCCACATATGATATTTTATAGCTATGAGAGGTTAATCTCCATACAAACAAAGTGTGGAAAGCATTAATAATATACATTAGCTTAGTTTATTGTGGGGATAGAATATTTAAGGAATGTAAGAAACTCAGAAAGCATATTATTATGATTGATTGACATCGAAATAACTGTACATATTTTGAATAAGTGAAAATTGGAACACTTGATATTATACAGGTTGCTTTTTTTTTTTAGAATTACCTTTCCATCATAAGCCAATTTTATTAGCACTAAAAACAATATGTAGTCATTGCAGTGATGTATAAACAAGTAAGCTGGAAGTAAGAGTGAATATTTTCTTAAATCTAAGTGAAATATAAAGTTATGGATATATTGTTTGTTATAACTTATATTCTTTGGGATTTCACATCATACATTCAGATCCGACTTATCTCCCTGTCCCCTCGCATCCACCCTCTGCCCTTTCAAACTCTCTTCCAAATCAAAACCAAATTTAAAAGAAAAACCAAAACAAACAATAACAAAAAAAGTGCAAGAATCTTATTTTGGAAGCTGTAGTATTGAGACCCATAATTTACCCTTTAGTCTGTTCATCTTTTCTTGCAAGTGTTCATTACCACAGGTCATTGGTCTGGCTCCAGACCTACACCACCAATAATGGGCTCCCTGGGGCTCCTTTTGGATAGCCTGTTGTTGCTTTGTGTCATGGAGGTCTTGCAGCTTTGGATCTGTAGGTTCATCCCCTTTTATGTACTCCAACAGTTCACAGATTCAGTGAATGTCTGGGTGGGCCAACTCACAGTTCTTGTTCTTGGCCTGGGTGGTAGATGGTGGTGGTCAGCCCACCAGTTTTCCCCATTGTCACTACCCAGGCAAACTCTTTATTGCCATGAAAATGCATTCTACAAAGGAAAGGCTTCTGCCATGTTACAATTGAGCTTATTTTTTGAAAAGCATTTTAAATATGTATTTATTTTTAAGAACTGGTAGAACAGAATTTGAAGTCCGTATTTATTCCTATGTCTACTGCTTTCAAGAGCTTGTTCCCTTAAAGTACACAGCAGCTCCAATTGAGCCGTTATTGCCTAGAAATCCCTGTCCCCTTTGGGCAAGAGCAAAGCAGGATAGCAATGCAAGGTAGATAATCTCTGACCATTCCAAAAGGTGGTGTCTGAGGTTGTAGTTTTCTAACCTTTCTCTCTTTATATTTCTCAAAGGATTCTTACATATAAATTTTCTTCTTTAATGATGGGACACCTCGCACAGCCTTGAGACAGGGGAGGGGGTTGGACTTGCCTGTACTAAATGTACCTCCCCATGGGAGGCCCTACCTTTTTGTAGAGGAAATGGGGGTGAGTTGGGGGGGAAATGCTGGAAGGGTGGGAGGAGGGAAGAGGGGGGATCTCTTGGTATGTAAAATGAATAAAAAAAACTTTTGTTAATAAAAAAAGAATTTTAATTCTTTCTTGTGAGGTAACAGATCACTAATTACTTTAATTTTCATTCAACTGAAAATACCTTTATTTTTTTTTACATTAATCTACTTGTGTATGAGTGTAAAGTGTGCACATGTGTGTGTAAGCTAGTGCATGTGCAGGTATGTGTGTGTTAGTGTACACATACCCAAATGTATCACAGAGTTTGTGTGGAGGTCCAAGATTACTTTGAAAGATAAGAGATAAATCCTAGTGTTCATGCTCCCTTTCTCCCTTGTGTTTAATCCAGAACCCTGCCTTCATTTAGAGTGGTTCTTTCCACCTCAATTAAACCAACCTAATAGGTCACTCATTGTCAAACCTAGATGATTATCTTCTTAAATGTTTCTAGATGAATTCACTTTGACAGTCAGTATTATCAATAACAGCTCCACCTCCTCTCAACTGAACATTCAACCATATAACTATTAAGCCCTAACTTTTCAATCATTGTCCCAGAGTCTCATGTTGATCTCATAATGCTTAATTCATTCAGTCCACTTTTTTTAAATAGGGTTTTATTTGTTGGTTTTAACATTTCCTACAATGTTTAAAAACCTAAGTCTTCTGAGACTCCAGACAGCCTCTTTACAGGGAACTCTTACAAAAAAAATAAATAAATAGGTCTAATATAGAATGGCACCAAGTAAGAATTCCCATTCTATAAAGGAGGAATGCAACATAGCATGTTAATAACCTAACCAAATCAATAATGAAACCCAGTGGCAGAAATATCAAAGGTGCAGGTCAATTTCCAGTATCTAGGGCTTGTGATGAAATCATCTGGGCTCCAGTAATACTGCTTTCCTAGCATTTCTGCTTGAAGCATACATAGCCTCTCTCTTAAGCCAGATCCACTCAGCGCCTTCAGCTTTCTTTAGTGACCATCTCTTGGATGTTTCGGCATCTCTTGTAGCTGGAAGTTTTCCTTGTCCCAGCCATCCCACAGCCACTAGGACAAGTAAACACTCAGAGGCTTATGTTCCTTATAAACTGTCTGGCCTAATGGCTCAGGTGTCTTGCTAGGTAGCTCCTATAACTTAACCATTTCTATTAATCTATAAGTTGCCACGTGGCTGTGGCTTACTGGTACTTTCACATCTTGCTTCTCCTAGAGGCGGCTGGCGTCACTTCTCTCCTCTCTCTTTTCTTCTTCCTCTCTATCTGCTTGAATTTTCTGCCTGCCTCTAAGCTGCCTTGCCATAAGGCAGCTTTATTTATCAACCAATCAGAGCAACACATATTCACAGCATACAGAAAGACATTCCGCAGCAGCAATATCTGCTTCATCTTCAGATTCATCATCATAGCTTCATACCACAGCCTTCCAAGGCCTTCTTGTAGAGCCTTTGATTCTTCCATGACAAACATAGACTCGCATCTCACAAGCTTGCAAAACTAGTTTATTGTCAGTTATGCCACCAAGTCCTACTGCCAGGTCAAGATGTAGCCTGGCATCCATTGAATACAGTTGTATCAGTCTCTGCCTGCCTTTCAGACTGACCCTAGACACTTATCATCAAGCAAGAAATCTCTTTATTTTAGTTGGGTTTTCTATTATGACACTATGACTAAATGCAACTTGAGAAAGGTGAGGCTTATTTTATTTATAAGTCTCATGTCGCACTTTATCACTGATGGAATTCAGGGTAAGAACTCAAGGCAGAAACTGAAACAGAGGCCGTGGATGAACTATGTTTACTGGCTTGTTGTCCATTACTTGCTCAACCCAATTTTGTATACATTTAGGATTAATTATCTATCCAGAGGTGGCACTACTCACAGTAGGCTGGGAACTCCCATATCAACCAATAAGAATTACAGACATGCCAACAGATCAATCTGTTAGAGTCATTGGCATTTTCTCAAGTAAGCTCCCCTCTTCCCAAGTGACTCATGTTGACAAAAACAGCAAAAAGAAAAAAAAAAAAAAGAATAAAAGCAGCCAGGACACTCTCTAAAGACATTTTCTATTGAAAATATCTCATTTGAGTGAAGTTGCATTTTCAAAAGATTGGACCACCCATGGATGGATCTCTCAACCCTCCTGGATCTTTTCCTGTGGTCCTATTACAGAGCACCATCTTCCATGTTAACAATTCTTTTTAACAACCACAGCTACTTTTAATCTTGCCGTTCTGTAACTGTATACCTAGGCTGTAGAGTTTTTCTTCTGAACATTTCTTACAACTTTGTACTTCACTGTTTAATCTCTATCACTGCAGACCTGGATATGAGATGTTCATAGAAACTATAACACAGCTTGAATGTTCTGCTGCTTCCAATTTCCTCCAGCGAACATGTTTGTCCATTACTTTCAACCTCAGCTTCTCTCCAATCTTCAGGACATAGGCAGAGTGAAGCCAGATTCTTCACCATAGCTCAGCTTCTGCTGACCAAGTAGGCAGGTTTAATCTTAGTAAGAGCATCTATGTAGGGAAGTAGTCTTCAGGATGTAATCATCTGGGGGAAGGGACCTATAGTAGACATTTTTTTAAACACAATGTAAACATTTACTAAGACTAGAAAAAGTCTTTGTCATTCCTCTGTGCCTCACTGAAGGAAGGATTTATCACTTCTGTATCTGAGGTGCTGGTCCTCGACATGGCCCTGTCCATGTCCACAGCACATTCACTCTGGACTTCACTTGCCACACTAAACCTCTTGATCAAATATTATGTATTCTTGAAATAAATTCCATATTTTTATT
This sequence comes from Onychomys torridus, assembly GCF_903995425.1. Lineage (NCBI taxonomy): Eukaryota > Metazoa > Chordata > Mammalia > Rodentia > Cricetidae > Onychomys > Onychomys torridus. The sequence goes on along the minus strand of NC_050454.1, from coordinate 39,095,810 downwards.
ATTAAATAATATGCATGTATACAGAATAATTACTGCAATTTGTAAATGCATACATGTATGTCAATTTGAAGAAGCTGATTTCCCTTACCTTAGATGGCTAGATTGTAAATGCATGTTATAAGGCTAATAGTTGTTTGTAATAATCACAGAGCTCATGATAATAATAACAAATGGAGCACCGGTGCTATTTCAAAGCAGACCAGGACAGGGAGAAAAAGCTCAACCCCTACAATCTTCTTTAGCAGTCCACAGGACCATGAATTAAGGCAAGCTGCTGGCTTCCTGTCATCTACTCACACATTGAGTTAGAGAAATGACTTCCCTGTACGTAGGAATTTGGGAAAACAGATGAATGAATTTACATAGTTTATTACGGGCTATTAAAATTTAAATAGTTAATAGATATACAACTATGAACCCTGTCACTTCTCTCCCCAGTATCTCATAACACCTATTCCAAATGCATCTGGACAAAGGAAATTGAGTGCTGTCTAATTTTTTCATTAACTGAAAGAGGCTGTATATGACTAGGTGAAATTAATTTTGCACTAAGGATGGGAAATAATGCAAAAGCAGGTTATAGTGCTTTCTAAAATAAAAAGTGAAATGTTTACTATCGGTGAGTAAGTTATTGCTTTCATATTCTTTGAGCACCTAAAAGGAAGTATGTATGGAATATTCTTTTTAGTGGATCTGCTTTTTTTAACATACAGAATTAATAATGTCTTCTTGTAAGTATTTATTTCTAAAAGCTATGAACATCTTTAAGTCCTTGATTACATAATATACTATTTTTTTTCATTACTTCTAATTTTTGGTTTATGGACTCCCGGTTTTATTTTAAAAATTATTTTAATTCTTGTGTTGTGAAGGCTCTGCTAAGAGGCTGGGTTGTTTAATTTTTGTCATTGTTGCTGTTTCTTTGTTTCAGTAGGTTAAAAGCGATTCTAACCAGAATCATTTAAACTCATGTAAGTGTTTTCATTTAGAAAGATGTCTATATCTAAATTCCAAATGAGGCCACATGAATACTTTAGGAAATTAATAGTAAAGACTTAAGATCAGCTACTGTCTGATAATCAACTCATTCTTCTATCCTATAGGCCAGTAGAATAACATGAAGATGCTACTTCCTAGAGGTTTTTCAACCAGTATCTGTCAGCAGTTTCATCTATCACTCTATCATTGGTTTAACCCCTTGGTATTTATCTTGTGATTCTCCATAATTTATTCAACAACGTTGAGTCTCTCTCTCCAGCTTCTTCCCTCAGTCATTCAAGTAGGACTTCAATGTTTATCTTATGATAGCCATGACTCTACCCTGTGAAGATTTTTCTCCACTTACTCACCTGTAGCCATTATCTGCCACACTCCATTCATCATCTGACACACCCTGAGCTTTAGTCAGCTGTAGTTGCCAGCTTTTCCAGAAACATGTGATTTGTTTCTTGTGTCTACTGCTGTCTCTGGCTATCAGATCGCTCTTCCACCGGTCTGGAATTAAAGACTGTAAAGAATCTTACCCTTTTCTGGAAATCTGATACTACTAAAAATTAAATTAGGAAATACTATTTCAGAAATGTACAGAACTTAATGCCTATCATAGCGTTTGACTCACTCTATTTAAATGTATAGTGAATTTTTAGTGTAAAGAACTGATTGTTTTGAAAGTATGTAGAGTTAAGTAAGACAATGAGTTTAGTACAGCAGAAGTTCAATAAAAGTTGCTTGAATAGATAAATAGATGCGCATCTGGCAATGTTTTAGATAATATACTAGTTGGAGACTATATTTGGCAAATGTAATTAAAGATGAAAGAGTTCCGAACTGACAATACAGAAGTCATCTATGGGAAGAAAGACAGACTTGTAATAAACATTTAAATGTGTTCTTTTAAAAAAATTTCATATAGGTAGGAAGGTTTGAAAATTGGCTTCCCATTTTGCATTTGATCTGATCTGATTCATTTTCCTATTACCAATTTTCTCATTAAATTCATGTTCAAAGACAGAAAGAATGTTATTTACTTATGAAATAAAAGGACTATTAAAAAAATTAAAAGCTTGAAAGGTTTTTAAGCAACACCAATCAAGACATAATACACTTTGGAGAATTAATGACCAGTTTAGAGTGGTTGATGAGCTGAATCCCATTTGGGAAATATTAATCCCAGTTGGTTATTAATCCTGCACCATGTTATTGAGATGATAATAAAAAGTAGAACATATGGATCTTTAATGGTTTATGGATGAACTGTATTTCTTAGAGAATTTAGATTAATAGACAAAGTTTTTAAAGGCATAGGTCAGCATTGAATGTTGAATAGGGTTTTTTATAATATGCATCCCATATAATTAGTATTTTGAGATAATATATCATAGTAAGCAAAGTAGATTCTTAAAATGATTTATTTTCTTTTCATTCAGTAAAGCAAAACCTATTGGCTAATACAGGGAATGCTTTACTTATTTTTCATCACTCCTATAATTAAGAAGCATATATACAAAAATAAAATTAAAGATGTTTTTCTAGTAGAAAGGTCAGCATGTTTACGTACATATACACATGCACATGCATTTTCTTTGAAGGTTTATCTAAACTGAGTACAATGTTTTGGAAAAGTGATATTAATTTTTATTTTGGGAGTCAAATTTAAGTTACAAATTTAGTTAAATTGTGTGCTTGCCTTCATTGTAATGCCTTGAAACACACACTAGAAAGGATTCCTACTGAATAAAACTCTAAGCTTTTTCCATATTGTCAATATATGAGAAGAGACACATATAACCATCAAACTACAGTTATTATTATTTCTTGTATTGATACATTATTTTAATTGAGTGATTATCAATAATAATTTGCTTAGAGCAGCACTAGATTATTTTCTATTTTCCAAAAATAATTGTTAATTATACTAGCAATCCTGCCTTTAATTATTAAATAATTACAAGATTAGAATATCTATTTCCCCAAAATCGTTACAGCTTTTTAGGAAAAAATATCATTGTGAAAATGTTTCAGTTGTATTGTAATCAACATCTATTTATGATTTTAGAAATATATTTAATTATAATTCCCTTATATGATCTCTTCAAATGCTCTCATATTGATAGCAATTTTTTTTTTTTTTGAGACAGGGTTTCTCTGTAGTTTTGGAGCCTGTCCTGGAACTCACTCTGTAGACAAGCTGGCTTGGAACTCGCAGAGATCTGGTTGCCTCTACCTCCTGAGTGCTGGGATTAAAGGTGTATGCCACCACTGCTAGGCTAGCAGAAACTTTTTATGTATAATTATTGATTTTTTTTCAGATAACAGTTACCTATTTTTGGTGAACCTTAAGAAACACATATATAACATTTATCAACAATTTTGAAACTATATAGTAATCTTGGTTTGTGTGTTCTAAAAGGGCAAAATTCTGGTTAATTTCATGGCTAGATTGCTCTAATGTTCATAAGTGCCAGAGGGAAAAGCCATGAAAAGATTTATTTTGGTTTAGTATCAGATTTTGTTCATGGTCAACCAACTCATTGTTTCTAAGTCAATGGGAAGACAGAAACTTCATGGCAGAAGGCCATGGGAAAGGACAGTTGCTCATCTGTGACAGTGAGGAATAAGAAGACAGAGGAAAAGATGGTGGTTGGGGGTGGGGTCCAGGTTAAAGATGAACTCTTTAAAGACATGCTCTACTAAATCACTTTCTCAAATGAGCCCCAACTCCAAATAACCCATTCATGTGCAAATTTATAAATGGATTCACCCTTTGATGAAGTTAGTGTGCAATTACATCTTAAGTTCTTCAACTCATGAGGCAATTTTCTTATAAAGAGAAAAGATTGGTTTTGTTCACAGTTCTGGAAGTCTTAGTTCATGATTTTACAGCTCCTTTCTTTGTTTCTTTTTGTTTTCTTTCTTTCCATCTTTCTTCTCCTTTTATTTTATTTCTTCTTCTGTGCTACAGTAGGAGCATCAGAGGTCAATATTAGAGAGAAAATCATGGAGCAAGTAATTTATGTCATGTACTAAGACCTAAGAAAAGAATAGTACCAAGCCTCCACCAGAATCATCTCTGAGTATGTTCTCCCAGAGAACAAAGAATCCCACCCAGGAGGTCTTAATTATAAAATTCATAAACATATTTCAGTGGGACCTCCATAGGTCCCAAGCTCTTACCACGTATAACTATGGGCGGTGCCACTCCAAGTCATGGGACAAATATGACATTTATTTTCAAATATTTATTATTATTTAAACTTAAAAATAACAATTCTATATAAATAATTATTTTATGTTTTTAAATTGTGATGAAGCATTAGACAATATGCTAGAGATAAAAAGTAAATTTCTATGGAAGTAGGAGAATTACAGCTGAGATTAGCAAAACCTCTTTGAGCGTACAGAACAGTGAAGGAATGTTTCACAGTTCATGAATTCTTTCCTTATGTTGTTGTTCCTGTAACAAAAATCCTTCAAAATCAATCAAGAAAGAATCAAAATTAAGTTTGGGCCATGGTTTTCAACCTTGCAGTCCCTAATTTGCTGACCTGTTACTGCTTTTGGTCTTGGAATGAGGCAGTGAATCATGGTGGGATGTATGTATGATATAGTGATATCTCACTTCAGGACCTCTGGGAAGCAAAGGAATATGATGAGATAGCATCCCAGTATCCCCTTCAAGGGGGTATCCCTGAGGATCTAACGATTTTATATTCACTTCCTAATGGTTTCTGATCTTCTTTCAGTGTTACAGGATAAATACCAAGTTTTCAACATATAGAGGCCTTTGAGAGGGATGCTTAAAATTACACTCTCATACCTTCCATTGTTCTTCAACCTAACCACCTTTGTTCCTATTTACAGGGTTACTATTGCCACATAAAATTATAAATGACTCCTTTATTGCCCCTGTCTTCAATTTGTGAATTCCATAAGTAATAGGACTGACCAATAAATCTTTATATATAAAAAATATTTTTCTTATTCTCTTCAAGATATCATGGGAAATAAAAAAGGTTATTCTCTAAGCTGGCTCCTTCTGAGATTGAAGTGGAGTATTTATTAATTACTCAGGAACAATGAGTGTAAACAAAATATTTAGTTTTGCTAGCTATTTAATAACCCATTCATCTTTTATTTGTAATTGGGATCATTATTTCTCTCATGTGCCTCAACATAAGCAAGAAATGGCAAGTTACAATTTCTCTTAGCTGTGGCTAATAGCTTGAAGCCATTAGACTAATGAAAAGGAAGCTTCTAATTTAATGGGATTACTATGCAAATTAGAGTGGTCCGTGCTCCAAAATGTTTCTGAGAGTAGAAATTGCATATGTAATTTGGAAACAAATATAAAAGCTACTACCTCCTCACCTTAAAATAAATATATGATTAAATGTTATTCTTTTATGGCCATTATTTTATTCCAATTACTTATACTGCTACAAATATAATTACACACACATATGCATATTAACTAAAATTATAAGAATATCATTGAAGGAATTTGCTTTTTTTCTGTTTTATGATTTATTTCCTTTATCTGAGATGACAACTATTTAGGATAAAACTACTTTTTTTTTTTTTTTTTTTACTATTCTTAGCTTGAGATTACTGCAAACTCAGTTAGATAACCTCAGCTTGTTGACTCTCATTTAGAACTGGGAGGTGTTCAAAGTTCAATATTTGTAGAGTATGTTTTTCATTCCTAAGTTAAAGGAAAAAAAATAAGGGAAAGCAGAAGGAAAGGCAGAAGTTTTCAGTTACACTGAATAAGCACATAGATTGTGGGAACGAACCAGACTAGCCTTTTATGGAGTAGAGAGCATGGCTGTGACAGCAGGCATGGAAAGCAATGTGTGATTTTGGACACTCCTTATTATCTGCAGAATGCCACTGAATAAGAAGTTTCACATGGAGTGATTTTACCAGAAGAATAGGTTCTGGCATGTGCCAGTACAATTAACTATCCTATTCATCTCTGTCAGTCATGGCCCTTCAAAGACTGATTTCAAAGAATTGCTTTTTATGAGAGGGAGGACAAGAGGAAACATTTGAAAGAACAGGTGATTAATGACATCATTACAGAGTCCTGTAACTATTATGCAAAACCCAAGACATTTGTACAGAAAAACTGGAAGCAACTTGAATATCCACAGATTGCTTCATTTTGAATCATTGATCTAAAATATATGAACATAACAGGTTGATGATAAATGTGACAACCTGGCTGCATAGGAAGTGGTAATCAGTGTGGGTTTTTTTTTTCCCTACATATTTGGCTAGAATTGAAAATGAGGTAATACCATGTCTGTTACGTAAGGTGTGAAATGTTATGATTGTAGCCAGCAAGCAAGGAGAAGTTCAGCTTCATGGAGAATGTGACCTTTAGTGAGATGAAACAGTTTTTGTTAATTTTTATTGAACGTTTCATAATATGTTTTGATATAATCCACTCTACTGTCAACCCTCCAGTTCCTGTCACTTTTCACGTTCAGCTTCATGCACTTTCTCTGTGTCTTTTGATTTTTTTAAATTTAATTTAATTTTACATATTAGCCATGGGTTCCCCCTGTCCTCCCCCCTCCCATCCCCGCCCGCACCTTCCCCCCCAGCCCCTCCCCTCCATTACCATCTCCTCCAGGGCCAAGACTCCCCTGGGGATTCAATTAAACCTGGAGGATTCAGTACAGGCAGGTCCAATCCCCTCCTTCCAGGCTGAGCAAAGTGTCCCTGTGTAAGCCCAAGGTTCCAAACAGCCAGCTCATGCACTAAGGACAGGTCTGGATCCCACTGCCTGGGGGCCTGCCAAACAGTTCAAGCTATTCAATTGGCTCACTTATCCAGAGGGCCTGATCCAGCTGGAGGCTCCATAGCCCCTGGCTCATAATTCATGTGCTTCCATTCATTTGGCTATTTGTCCCTTGTTCTCTTCCAATCTTGGTCTCAACAATTCACACTATTACAGTCCCTCCTCTTTCTCAACAATTGGACTCCTGGAGCTCCACCTGGGGCCCGGCAGAGGATCTCTGCATCCACTTCCATCAGTTATTGGATGAGAGTTCCAGCATGACAGTTAGGGTGTTTGGCCATCTGATCACCAGACCAGGTCAGATCAGGCTTTCTCTCGACCATTGCCAGCAATCTATAGAGGATGTATCATTGTGGATTTCTGGGTACCTCTCTAGAACTCTGCCTATTCCTGTTCTCATGTGGTCATCATTTATCATGGTCTGTTATTCCTTGTTCTCCCTTTCTGTTCTTGATCCAGCTGGGATCTCCTGCTCCCCTAAGCTTTCTTTCCCTCAAACCTTGCCCTTCATTACTCCCACTGTGGTCCAGGTTGTTCATGTAGATCTCATCCATATCTCTGTCATTGGGTGATCCCTGTGTCTTTCCTAGTGTCCCGTGTTCTAGGTAGCCTCCCTGGAGTTGTGTAGCAGTCTAGTCATCTTTGTTTTATATCTAATATTCTCCTATGAGTGAGTACATACCATGTTCATCCTTCTGAGTCTGGGTTACCTCACTCAGGATGATTTTTTTTCTAGATCCATCCATTTGCCTGCAAACCTTGCTTCCTTAGAAAATTGAGAATCCATCTCCCCCAAGACCCAGCTGTAGCACTCTTGAGCATATACCCAAGGAATGCTCAATCATACCACAAGGGCATTTGCTCATCTATATTCATATCAGCATTGTTTGTAATAGCCAGAACCTGGAAAGAACCTAGATGCCCTTCAACTGAAGAATGGATAAAGAAAATATGGTACATATACACAATGGAGTACTACTCAGCAGAGAAAAACAATGACATCATGAGGTTTTTGTTAATTTTTATTGAACATTTCATAACATGTTTTGATATAATCCACTCTACTGTTAATTCTTCAGTTCCTGTCACTCTTCACTTCCAGCTTCATGTACTTTCTCTCTGTCTTTTCATTGTTTTTAAATTTAATTTAATTTTACATATTAGCCATGGGTTCCCCTATCCTCCCCCCTCCCGCCCCTGCCCCCACCTTTCCCCCAAAACCACCCCCCATTCCCATCTCCTCCAGGGCCAAGACTCCCCTGGGGATTCAACTCAACCTAGTAGATTCAGTACAGGCAGGTCCAGTCCCCTCCTTCCAGGCTGAGAGAAGTGTCCCCACATAAGCCCCAGGTTCCAGACAGCCAGCTCATGTACTAAGGACAGGTCCCAGTCCCACTGCCTGGGTGTCTCCCAAAGAGTTCAAGGTATTCAATTATCTCACTTATTCAGAAGGCCTGATCCTTTTGGGGGCTCCTCAGCTTTTGGTTCATAGTTCATGTGTTTCCATTAGTTTGGCTATTTGTCCCTGTGCTCCTCCAAGCCCCCCAGCAGACCCTATGATCTCCACACCCTGCCACCACACCCATCTTCCCAAGACCCTAACCACTTCCTGAGACTTAGAAACCAGCCCCCAGCTTCCATCTTTTGATTTTTTAAGAAGTGGAAAGAGACACAGTTTATTAAAAGAGTCTATATTACGAAAAGGGAGCTGTAGTAAAAAAAGAGTTTAGTAGTTCAAACAGAAGGCTGAACAAAGAATTGGAGCTGTTGTGGGGCACTTTATAAGGATTGGGGGTCATTTGTACAGCACAGGCTGTGTCCATTGCCTATAGTTCTTTATACAACTTCATGAATCACATGTCTCATAAGCATCTTAAATCTCTACTCAAAGGTGTGCCTTTTAATAATCTTCTGATGCTTTGCAATCTCAGAACCTGTGGCTCTGAGCAGTAATGATAAGCCTCAGCTTGGTGGTTTGCAGTCTTTCTTTTTGCCTGAGGGTTTTTCTAATATACTAACTTGTAGCCTGCAGGAAAGTCTTCCAGATCTCACTCTCTACCCTCTCCTCCTCCCTTAGCTCCCAACTGAGAGTAATTTCAGAATCTCTGGGGGAAGCAAAATAATGATGATCCATCTCCATATGATTACTTCCTGTTCTTGGGAGGTGTAGCCTCTGCCAGAAAGGGACCACAAAACTATCTTTCAGTCTATCCATTAGCTGAAAAGGAAGATCTGGATCTCTTATGGTAGGAATTGGCTGAATTCCAGCATTACAAATTTAGTCTGGGATTGTATTTTAAAAGACCTAAAAATAGAATTCCTGTTTTGAAACATGAACCTAATTAGTCTTATCAGTAAACACCACAAGTCAGATATTGGGGTAATAATAACCTGAAAGCTCAGAGAAGCAGAAGAGCAGACACCAGTGACTGCTTACCTCTCCAGATCCTCCTACCAAAAGGTCCGAGATCCTGTCTCTGCCCTGCCTCATCACTTCCTCTCTCTGCCTCCCAAGTGCTGGGATTAAAGGTGTGAGCCACAACCACCTGGCCTCTATGGTTAACTCGTGGATAGCTCTGCTTTCTGATCTCCAGGCAAGCTTTATTTGTCAGAACACAAACAAAATATCACTGTTTAGTAGAAGGCAGTTTCCCACCTCCCCACGCAGTGCTGTTGGTGTATCTAGGACCATCAGGTCTTACTTGTAATACAACTGTCCTTATCACTTTGACTTAAGTTTAGGAGTAAGATCTCTCAGACTGTAAAAACCATACCAAAAGCTATATATTTAGAATGTGTCAAAACACAAAAGAATAATTCTAAGAAGAAATCATTAGTGGAATAAATTAATTAAAAGGTAATATAGTAATAATCGTATTTACATGTATACTGTTATCAACTGTGGGAAAAGTAAAAACATTGTTGAAAACCAAAATGAACTATTATTACAACTGCTGACATATAATTAGGACTTTGTCTTTTTAAAACAAAACAGAATCAGGGTTGGGGATTTAGCTCAGTGGTAGAGCACTTTCCTAGCAAGCACAAGGCCCTGGGTTTGATCCTCAGCTAAAAAAAAAGAAAAAAAAAACCCATAACAGAATCAAATATAATATGATAAAACAAAAATTATCACAATGAAGTTGAACAAGACAAACCAGAATAAGGAAAGAGCCCAAGATGGAATGAAAACCAGACACACATTCATTCACACCTTTAAAAAAATCCCATAAAAACACTAAAATGGAAACCATAATATATATGCAGAGGACCTTGTGTAGACCCATATAGGTCCTGTACATGCTGCTTCAGACTCTTTGAGTCCATATAAACTCTGCTCATGTTGATTTAGAGGTCCCTGTTTTCTTTGTTTAGTCCAACCCCTCTGGTTCTTATGATCTTTCTGCCTCCTCTTCCATGGGGTTCCTTGAGCTATGAAGGGAAAGATCAACATAATAGATAATTATGGATATTCTATTATGCAAGATAGGCTGTAATGGGAGGATCAAGATTGAAAGCAAAGGGAAGATTGGTTTGAGGGATGGCATATGGTGAGAAACAACAAAAATTAGTGAGCATTTGAGGGGTAGTATGAAAACGTAATATAGTAGAAACTTCCTAAATTGTATACATATATAAAGATGATGTAAATATAATCACCAAATAATGGAAGAGACAGAGACCCAATTGTCCATTTCTTGTCACCAAAGGAAGCTTCTAGTGCAGGCTTGGGTTATTTGCCAAAGGGGTCCCATGGGAATTCCCAAACAACCCAGGCAAAATAATAAGATATTCTCCACAAACTGCCAGCAAGGCCCCATTACTGAAAACAACTCCTACATAACTCACTGAACATGGAGAACTCAAACTGGTGCATATGTAGAGACTTCATCCCTACATACTAACATCTTTGGTAGAGGAGAACACTCTGCATACAACCAAAGGAGAACTATAAACACTAACCCAGCCAAGCCCTCTAATATACAATGGTCTTCTGTCTGTAAGATGTGCTAGGGCATGGATGGCACAAAACTTCTGGGAGTAATCAACCAATAGCTGGTTTGACTTAGTCCATGAGATGGAACTCATACCCAGTGCTGCTTGGGTAACCAAGAACCAGAGACTAGATACCCCAGGGATCTAAGGTAAAACCAAATACTGCTTGTCTAAATAATAATAATAACAGTGATAAACTGAATCATGATATTCTGCTATACTCATAGATCAGTGTATTATTTAGCCATCATCAGAGAAGCTCCCTCCTGCTGCAGATGATAACAAATACAGATACTCATAGCTAGACATTATGCAGAGAGTGAGATTCCTTGGAACATTCAGCCCTAATTAGGATGTCTCCATATATGCTCTTTTAATATCAATGTTGAGAATATTTAGTACTGTCTACCAGAGTATGTTAATATTAGTGACTCCCATCAGACAGGGGATTGTGTACTCTCCTCCATAAACATGTTTAGTCAATCAAAATAAATAATGCAGTACAGAAGGAGTTTCAAATATTTGCACATGCTTACAACAAAATAGCACATGTATTGGTTGTTAGGAAAGGGGAATATACAAGGGTTTATGTGCATTTATTTGTGAGCATTCCAATAACATATATTTAAAGACAAAAACTATTTCATTACCATAGGCACAGCAAAAAAATACTTTTGTACATGATTTTCTTTCTCATCATATGATACAATGTGCTGAAAAGGCTAGAGATAGGAAAGATTTGAAATTTCCCGTCATGGAAGGAAGGACACAATGGCTTGGGCTTGGGTCAATGGGAGGGAGTAAGCTAATATATGGGTATATAAGGAAACAATAGAATGATGGAACAGAGAGAGAACTGGATAAAAACCCCCAATAAAAACTTTCCATGACTCGCTTTCTCCAAATAAGAAACCCTTGTAAAGTTCCACAATACTCCTAGAAAACTTGGGACCAACGATTCAAACTTCATGAGCTTAAAGAAGGAAATTTCACATAACATTTGTTCAAATGGTACCCAGTAATTATCTGAACATAAGTAATTATGTAAAACATGCACATTATCAAAGAATATATTTGATTAATTTATGGCTTGTTATATGATGATACTTTCATCGTATCTTAGATTCTGGACTCAGTTGAAAAAGGTTCTGGAAGGAAATGATTTTCTTTAATTTTATATATTTTTAAGGGCTCAATAAGATTTTGGGCCAGGAGGTGGTGGCGCATGCCTTTAATCCCAGCACTCGGGAGGCAGAGGCAGGCGGATCTCTGTGAGTTTGAGGCTAGCCTAGGCTATCAAGTGAGTTCCAGGAAAGGTGCAAAGCTACACAGAGAAACCCTGTCTCAAAAAACCAACCCCCTCCCACAAAAAAAAAAAAAAAAAACAGAAAAACAAAACAAAACAAAAACCCAAGATTTGGGGTGATATTCATTACTATTTTTGTAATTTTTAAGTGTAAGAAAAATATGTAGACCACTTAAGGGTAAAAGGTTATTAATATTAACCCCCAAACAAAACAAATACATTCCCTTATTATTTTAATTCACAAAGAAGGGACAGAAACATCTTGTATTAAGCAGATTAACAATATGTCTTTCCTTTTCATAAGGATTAGTGGGGAGAAAGTCACAAATTTTCTGTTAGCAAAGATAACAGTGAAGATACTGGCTTCTTGAGTCCTATTTTGCAGGCAAAATTATGGCATTAAATCATTGCTAATCACCACCTAGAAGCAAATCATAGAAATGGTCAATAGAAACAATACAGCTCTGATTGACCTTAAGCCAACTATCTATGCAGTGTGTGAGGGCATCATAAAGAACGTATCCAGAGACTGGAGAAAAAGAATGATTGAGTTCATTTTGCTAAAGGCACCATTTTGTTAATATATTAATATGTTATGTTAGAGAGAAGAAAGATGGTGGACAAGACAGAACACAGGGAGAACAATAGCAGTGGTCATTGCTGGTGTGTTTTGTCTTTTCACAAGATTGCTGTAATGTGAATGGATAAATTTGCTTCAAAATTGGGTGGGTGTTTAGCAGAAAGCTGGATCTAATGCAGCATAGTATACTTAGCTATTCAATACAATCCAAACATTTGTTGTTCATTCACAGACATTTTAAAATAGAAATTTAATTTTCTCAAAGTATTAGAAAAAGGAATGGGAGTAGAATAGGAGATATAAGTGAAGCAACGTTAGGGACTACAGTCTTCAGAATCTGCCCATAGCTCCTGGCCTCATCTAGGCCATTGTGGTACTCTACTGGTATCCTGCCTGCAGCCCAGCCAGTGAGCAATATGTGACTACTGAATGACCACCAAATTTACTGACAGAACTAGAAAATGAATAAGAGTGGGAGCCATCTTTTCCTTCCTTGCTTTGTTTCCTCTTTTCTAGCTATTTACTATTCTGTTATTTTTGAGGTTATAAAATAATTATATCATTTTTCTCTTCCTTTTCCTCCCTTCAAAGCTTTCCATATAGCCTTCTTGCTCTCTTTCAAATCTGTGGCTTTATTTTTTCCCATTGATTTTGGTTACATGAATATATATGCATACACACACATTTCTTAATATAGTCCACTGAGTCTTTGTAATGTAACTTTCCTGAATGTTTTCCAGGCTGGCCATTTGCTATTAGATAATCAATTGGTGTGTTTTTCCCTATAGAAGACTATTTGTTCCATTCTCGGAATTCCTTAGTTGACTATAGTTCTTTGTATAGGGTTGAGGCCTCCATTCACTTTCCCCCATCCTTGTTGACTTGTTTATTGCCATTGTCCTTGTTCAGCTTGTGCTTAGGCAGTAATTTGGATGAGACTTGACAGACATAGCTTCTAACATTACTAGGAGACACAGTCTCCCAACAAACTTCTTGATCCTTCAGCTCTTGTACTTTCTTTCTCCTCTTCAGCAATCTTCCCTGAGCCTTACATGTAGAAATTCTTCTGTAGATACATCCACTTGAACTGTGTTTCTGCATTTTGATTTGTTGGGGTTTCCTGTAATAGTCTCCACCTATTGAAGAAATGCTTCTGTGATGATGGGTGAGGGCTACACTTACTTGTAGGTATACGGACAGATACCTAGAGTATAGTTAGGGATTATACTCTTTTGTTACAGTTGTGGTGGTAGAATCTTTTCCAAAATCAATAACTCTTGTTAACTGGGTCTAATAGAAGTGAGAGACCATTAGACTCTAAGATATTCCACCTATTTATACTTATTACATTCATTTTGAGTCAACAAGCTCATCTTGAACATCTACAGAATAATAGAAACTCTAAGCATTAGTGGCTCAAAGCATGCAAAGGAGGCAAGTTGGGGCCTTTCATCCTTGTATTAGCAGAGCAGGAAAACCTTTCGTAAGAAGAAAGAAGAAAGTGTTAGAATGGTGGTGAAGTGAGGCTGGACCTGGGGGAGATTACACTGGAAATTAACATTGGAAAGACAAGAAAGAAAACTGATGATGGGCGTATGGATAGTTTCGAAATGTTGGTATTGTGAATAGAACCACCAAGCCCCAAACCCATTAAACTTCTTAAGTAGCAGCTGCAGAAAAATAATGGAAGCCTACATGATGGGTACAGGGGAAGACTGGGCAAGGGTAGTAAAGCTGAGGGCAGAAGGCTTCATTAGTTATATTGGACTTTCTTACAGATCGAGGTTGAGTTGCCAGTTTTGCTTCAGGAAAAAATCACCTTTCATTTGGTTTATTTTTACTTTTAACTTAAACGGGCTATTGGGTAATTAATATTTAAATATACAAAGATTGTTCTGATTTTTATAAGATTTGTTTAACATTTAAATATGTAAACATGGTCAGTAAATTTTTTTAAAAAATATTATCAGTACTTCATAGCATTCTAATCTTTCCATGACTTTAGAGAAATTATTCAGGTTTGCTTGGTAAGAACACTTTATAGAAGGTCAGGCTTTTTTTAGTCTCACAGTTTATTTCATTAAATTTAAATAGGATTGAAATAATTACTAATTACAGATACCAAATCCTTGGGAGACAGGAATTTGAGAGGTGTTTTTTTTTAAAGGAGAGTGGAAGGTCCTTTACAATTGTGTGTTTATAGATACTAGAATAGGGATAGCTGAATTTAATCAGCAGAGCTCAACTTACGCATGATTTAGAAAGATGACAAACTGCTTATAAACATTTGGCTAGATATTTGTAGTATGCACTTTTGAAAATAAATAGCTATCAATACACTTGCTAGTAGCCAAAAAGCATATAGACTGAATTAAATTCAGATTTATAACCAAATAAAACTAAGTGCAATGTGAAAGATGAAATTGTGTACATGGTTATATCCCATGTGGCAGGGAAGGCTAGATCCAGATGGATACTTCATCTGGAGTCACAACTGTTTGATTCAAATGGAGACAGTATGAGGCAAAAATCAAACATTTAGCTCAAGCCACCAGAAGATCTACATTAATATCATCTACCATCCATGGCTATATTTTTAAATTTCATATATAAAAATGTTGTATTTAATTGTTTATATCACCCCCTATTCCCATACAACTTCCATGTCCCCTCTCCCAAATTCATGACCTATTTTTCTATATTTATTTAGACACACACACACACACACACACACACACACACACACACATTTTAAATAGGATGGCAATATGCATTTAGATTCTGGCAAATAAACTATATTTTACTCGTCAAGTTAAAATTGTAAGCACAGAGCACAAACACTAAGACAATGTCTGGTTAGTTTTTACTGTAAAGTTGATACCAACTAGAATTGCCAGGGAAGGGAGCACCTGAACCGAAGAATTGACTTCATCAGTTTGGCCTGTGGTATTATCCCTGTGGGGCACTTTGCTAATTGATATAAGTGTGCCAACCCCACTGTGTGTAGTGACTTTATTAGGCAGATTGGCTAGAGCTTCAGAAAAGAAACCATGTGCCTGAGGTAACGAGCAACATACTTCAGTGATTTCTCTTCAATTTTAGCTTGATTTCCTTCCCTGACTTCTTTCAATAATGGATTGTGACCTGGAAGTGTAAACCAAATAAAACATTTCCTTCCCAAATTGCTTTTGGGGAAGCTATTTATTATAGCAACAGAAAGGAAACTGGAGTAGCCAGTGTCTTCCTATATCCTAATAATCATTGCATATATGATTATATGTGATATATATATATATATATATATATATTATATGTGAATACATTTCTGAAACCTTAAATCTATAGCAGCCATATCCCTTTCCTGTTATAACTATGTATAACAATCCTACAAAGAAATCTTAAAGAGACACTTGATGATATGAATAATGTTGATTGTTATTTACAACTTCTGAGAAAATAAAGGAAAATTTACTTCAGAATTCAGAGTTCATATTTCATTGAACACACTTGTGGTACTATAAATAAAATTATTAAATTATTGATATTTTATATTTATTCTCACTTTGATATTTTGTAAATTCCAAATTTTTAAGGTATTTCTTTCTTTATATGTAAAAGTATACATTAATAGGAGCATTTTGCTTGAAAATTCATTGAAAGGTATTTTAAATAAAATGTACAATTTTTTCTCTTTGCTTGATTTTTCTGTTTTAATTTGATATTTAGAATTGTGGATCTGAGCATATTATGTATCTGCAATTTTTCAAATTATGTATGAAAACAAAAATATTTAGTCAAAAATAAAATATATCTCTCCACAAATAAAATATAAATAAAAAGGTAAATTTAAACTTATAAATGTTTTCTAAAGCAAATTATTTCACAACTTCATAGGGTTCAGTCCTTAAGTGGTAAATATTCCTGGACTAAGATATCTAGTCTATTTTGTCTCAGAAAAATCTTGACTGGTTGAAAAGCTTATCTCTTAAGAACACTATTGATTATTGTCTTGAATTTGTTCATATTGTTACTATGTAGAACTATAAATCTCTACAGATCTGGTATAATAAATTCATATTTATTTATCATATACTAATATTTCAAATAAATTATATTCATGGATTGCCTGAGGAATACATTTAATTATAGTTCACCTGAACATTGTATAATCTAATAATATGTTTTAGTAATTGAGATAGTGTTTCAGTACATATGTAACAACTTTGTAAATGTGCAGGGGGACAGCACACATGGACTCATATATGTGTCATAGCACAAAACTCAAAGTTAGCAAAGCTTTTGTTTTCCAAAAGTTGTCTACCATCTTATTAAATTGGAATGAAATCAGTATGCTGAATACAGATAATATTAAAACTCAGTTTAAATAATATGTTATTTATTCCTTTAAAAAACCAAAGAATTATCCAGACTTATTTATCAAAAAACACTAAACATAATTTTGGGAGAGAACTAGAAGATAAACATTCCCATCTTTATCATCTATATGTCTGTCTGTCTATCTTTCTATAATCTATCTATATCTATTCATCTATCATCATAAATCTAGTATCTATCAATCTATCATTTATTTTCTATCTATATCAATATATCTATAATCTCTTAGTCTCTTTACTTTTTTCTGAAGATTAGGTATGCATTATATTTAGAGACTAAATCTGTGTATGAATTCAATTAAGGCTCAAGCATCTTTGGTAAGTTTTACTTATATCCAGGCATTTTCTTCTTGTTTCTTAGTCTTCCCTGATGTCCTGACGCTCTTACACCCACTCAAAGTGCAACAAATATTATTTGTCTGACATATTTAAGATCAGGGCCTCTGAAACATTCTTCCAATGAGAAAATTGAGCATATCAGAGACATTCTAGATTAGGCAATTTGATAAGCCATGTGTCCCTTGTCATAAATAATGTAGGTTTTTTCTGTGTCTTTCAAACTTTGCCTATAACTTTGGTTCTTTGTCCTAGCTTCCTATGACACCTGCCTTAGACTAGATAGTAGAATAATAGGTTAGTTTAGGATAAGCAATTAGTCTAGAGATGGTCTTTATGTTCATTTTTTCTATAGAAAATTAAGACTAGTCTAAGAAAGGTAGTATAGAAAATGATTCACTGCACATGAATAAGAGAAAGAACATTCCTTGGGTATATGCCCAAGAGTGGTATAGCTAGGTCTTTGGAGAGATGGATTCCCAATTTTCTAAGAAAGCACCATATTGATTTCCAAAGTGGCTGTACAAGCTTGCATTCCTACCAGCAGTGGAGGAGAGTTCCCCTTGCTCCACATCCTCTGCAGCATAAGCTGTCTTCTGTGTTTTTGATCTTAGCCATTCTGATGGGTGTAAGGTAGTATCTCAGAGTCATTTTGATTTGCATTTCCCTGACGACTAGTGATGTTGATCAATTCCTTATATGTCTTTCAGCCATTGGAGCTTCCTCTGTTGACAATTCTCTGTTTAGTTCTATAGCCCATTTCTTAATTGGACTGTTGGGCATTTTCATGTCTAATTTGTTTTTTCTAATATAATTTAATTTTACATGTCAGCCATGGATTCCCCTGTTCTCTCCCCTCATGCTCCCCCATTCTCCCTAGCCCACCCCCCATTCCCATCTCCTCCAGGGCAAAGACTCCTCTGGGGATTCAGCTCAACCTGGTAAATTCAGTCCAGGCAGGTCTAGTCTTCTCCTTCTAGGCTGAGTGAAGTGTCCCTGCATAAGCCCCAGGTTCCAAACAGCCAGCTCACTATGGACAGGTCTTGGTCCCACTGCCTGGGTGCTTCCCAAAGAGTTCAAGCTAATCAACTGTCTCACTTATACAGAGGGCCTGATCTAGTTGGGGGCTCCCCAGCTATTGGTTCATAGTTCATGTATTTCCATTAGTTTGGCTATTTGTCCCTGTGCTTTTTCCAATCTTGGTCTCAACAATTCTCACTCATACAATCCCTCCTCTTTCTTGCCTATTGGACTCCTGGAGCTCCACCTAGGGCCTGGCTGTGGATCTTTGCATCTGCTTCCCTCAGTCATTGGATGAGATTTCTAGGATGACAGTTACGGTGTTTGGCCATCCTGTCACGAGAGTAAGTCAGTTCGGGCTTTCTCTTGACCATTGCCAGTAGTCTACAATGGAGGTATCTTTTTGGATTTCTGGGGCCTCTCTAGCACTTTGCTTCTTCCTATTCTCATGTGGTCTTCATTTATCATGGTCTATTATTCCTTGTTCTCTCTCTGAGTTCTTGATCCAGCTGGGATCCCCTGCTCCCCTAACCTCTCTTTCCCTTGAAACTTGTCCTTCATTACCCCCACTCATGTCAAGGTTGTTCATGTAGATCTCATCCATTTCTCTGTCATTGGGCAATCCCTGTGTCTTTCTTAGGGTTCTGTTTTCTAGGTAGCCTCCCTGGAGTTGTGAGTAGCATTCTAGTCATCTTTGTTTTACATCTAGTAATCTCCTATGAGTCAGTACATATCATGTTTGTTTTTCTAAGTCTGTTACCTCACTCAGGATGATTTTTTCTAGATCCATCCATTTGACTGCAAACCTCATGATGTCATTGTTTTTCTCTGCTGAGTAGTACTCCATTGTGTATATGTACCATATTTTCTTTATCCATTCTTCAGTTGAAGGGCATCTCAGTTGTTTCCAGGTTGTAGCTATTACAAACAATGCTTGTATGAACATATCTGAACAAATGCCCTTGTGCTATGATTGAGCATTCCTTGGGTATATGCCCAAGCGTCTTGGGGGAGATGGATTCCCAATTTTCTAAGAAAGCACCATATTGATTTCCAAAGTGGCTGTACAAGCTTGCATTCCCACCAGCAGTGGAGGAGAGTTCCCCTTGCTCCACATCCTTTCCAGCATAAACTGTCTTCTGTGCTTTTGATCTTAACCATTCTGATGGGTGTAAGGTAGTATCTCAGAGTCATTTTGATTTGCATTTCCCTGATGATTAGTGATGTTGAGCAATTCCTTAAATGTCTTTCAGCCATTTGAGCTTCCTCTGTTGACAATTCTCTGTTTAGTTCTATAGCCCATTTCTTAATTGGACTGTTGGGCATTTTGATATCTAATTTCTTGAGTTCTTTTATATTCTGGATTTCAGCCCTCTGTCAGATGTGGGTTTGGTCAAAACCTTTTCTCATTCTGTAGTCTGTCACTTAGTCTTGTTGACCATGTCCTTTGCTCTACTACTAAAGCTTCTCAGTTTCAAGAGGTCCCAGTGATTGATTGTTTCTCTCAGTATTTGTGCTATTGGTGTTATATTTAGGAAGTGATCTCCTATGCCAGTGCATTCAAGACTACTCCCTACTTTCTCTTCTATCAGGTTCAGATTTATGTTGAGGTCTTTGATCCACTTGGACTTAAGTTTTGTGCACAGTGAGAGAGATAGATCTATTTGACATCCAGTTATGCCAGCACCATTTGTTGAAGATGGTTTTATTTTTCCATTGTAAAGTTTTGGCTTCTTTGTCAAAAATTATATATGTTCATAGGTGTATGGATTAATGTCAGAGTCTTCAATTCAATTCCATTGCTCCACATGTTGGTCTTTATGCCAGTACCAAGTTGTTTTTATTACTATAGCTCTAGAGTAGAGCTTGAGGTCAGGGATTATAATGCCTCCAGAGGTTGTTTTATATAAGAAAATAAGTAGCATTCTGTCAGAATGGCATTGTAAAATACATATTTGCAAAATATGAACTTCCAGGTAGATGTTCTCTAGAATCTTGTGCCAGAAATAATGATATAATAATAGACAAAAGAATATCCCTAATTTAGTAATAGGTGAAAGATGATTTCCTGCCCCCCATGCTCTAGAGCTTTTATGAAATATTGCAGAAGGTAATGATGAGAAATCTGCCTAATTTTAATTAATATCACATTATTAGTAATGAGCCTATCTTTGGTTTTTATTATTATATAATTTGACATGATGCATTTAACAATTTCTTACTAATTTTATTTAACAGGAGTGAATATTTTACTTGAAAGTGAATACTTAAGATTGGGACCTTATTTGCTTTTATTTACTAATATTTTCTGAGTATTGTTTATTTTCAATAGACTCTCATGTATGCTATTTATTACATATCCTATTAATAGATGTGATGATTAAAGAATTACACATAATGCTTAGTCCACTCCTCTTTATCTCTCTGCTCTTTGTAGATTTTACCTGTAGTTAACTTCTAGGGAGAAAATGCACAGTGATAATGCTCTCATGTTATTGTTTGCCTGCAGTCTTATCTTTCTCATCTTTGCTTCCATTAATACTGTACCCTTTGAATATACCTTGTATTTGCATTGAAAATTTTAGTTAAATATTTAGTTACTGTGAAGTTACATAAAAGTATTAGATTTTTTCATGTTTTCTTGGCTTTCATTAATTAATAATTATTTTGTTAATGATTTGAAACAATTTATCAAATCTGTCATGAATTTAGATTCATTTTACATAATTTAACAAAATAAGTTAGAATATATGTTGAATTATACAATATTGGAAATTCTCATTTCACACTAGCACTCAATACAGATAAAGTATCAACTTTTCTCAACTTTCTCTTCCGTGAGCCCATATGTGTTTAAGTATAATTTTGTCTTATTTTTCTAGTTAGTTCATATTTGTCATCTATATTTAACAGTAATAAAATTTAATAATCATAGTCTTTGCAAAATGTTGCATTTGTTTATCATGATTTCTTTCTCAACAGATTTTATGTAATAGACTAAATTCTACAGCTTTACATTTATGTATGTATTTAATTACTTATTTTTATGTATTTATTATGCATTTATTTATGGATGAGATGGGAGTATATGTGCCCTAGTCCACTGGCTAAGGAGGAAATCTTTCAGAAATCTGTTCTTTCCTCCTACAATCTGGATCCTTGGGATCAAATTCCACTGAACTATCCCGTTGGCCATGTGTCAATTGTAATGAGATTAAATACTGTATTGTATGCTTTTATAATGTATTCTTTTAGGAAACTTTTTAATTATGTCTCACATGGTACCAGCAGAGTAAAATTGTATGTTTAGATTTTTATTTAACTTTTGTCAGTTTCATTTTTATATTCTGTGGAATCCATCATGAGGAAAACAGTGCAAACCCTGGGTAACTCTGGAGGTTGGTGAATGCAATGGGATGCAGAGCAACAGAGAGCTGTATTAGGTGAGTGAGAGGATTGTTGCCCATAAGAGGAATTATTAGTTCTTTTGAAAAAGTTTTTCAACAAAGAAAACAATTTCCTCTGTGTTCTTATTCTTGTAAATGGTTAATGGGTTTGAAAGAAAAGCTATTTAGGTTTATTTAGAGACTCTAGAAGAAAGGATGGCTTAAGGGGATGGCTTTGTTGGGATTAATCTCCTAGGTTCCAGAAATACAGTTTTGAAAGCTTTGTAATGTAATTGAAGCTTTTGAGAAGCCAGGCAGGAACTAGGTCTGGTTATATTGATCCAATGAATGAGTCTTTAAGGCTTCAGCAATATATATCTATTGCTGAGAGATGTGGATTTTCATGGCAGACATATTTTTCCATAATAATTTAACTCATTAATGGTACACTGTACCTTTTAATTTTTTCAGAATTTCATAAAGATGTATATACATATACAAGCCTACTGAATCTATATAATATTATTTTCATGCTTTTGACTGACTACTGTGGGTTAGGTACTACTTTTGTACTCATTCCTGGGGATGGCCTGTAGCTTGTCTAAAAATGGGGCCTTGTGAAATCTCCACAGTCTACAATGACAGGTCAACTGATGCCATGATGCAAGTCTTGTTTAGGAAACCATATTGTTGAGATTTCATTTATATGCTTTCCCTGTCAAGTCATCCTGATTCTCTGAATCTGAAAATCTTTTCATCCCCCTTCCTCAGAATCTCCTGAGACTTAAGTGTAGAACTTGCATTGTAGATACAATAATTGGTGTGACTATTCCAATTTCACTTGTTCTCTTTATTTTGACCAGTTGTAGCTCTCCTCAGTAACCCCCGCTTGCAAACAAACAAACAAACAAACAAACACAACCTTCTTTCATAAGAATTGAGAGCTACTTATCTGCAAATATCAAGAACTATTCTTATCTTACAAAATAAAATCTCTCTCCCAGAGCCCAGAGTCTGACTAATGAAGGTACTCAGTGTTTAATCTTTGTATAGATGAAGAAGCATGAGGAAGGTAGGAATAAATCTTAGAAGTTAAGAAACTCAAGTTTATATTAAATGAGAAACTAAAATATTTTGACTTAAGATGTGTAGCACAAATTGTTAGAAGGTCTGATTAATAAAAACAAACCCTGAGCCAGGTATTGGGGTGAATGCTGAAAGAGCAGAGAAACAGAACCAGACACAGCTAACCTCACCTTGCCAATTCTTCAGCTGATCTTGTTTCTTCAAACTGGAAGCTTCTGTGTCCTCATACGAATGGATCTCAGCTGAACTGCTGTTAAAAGTCTAAAAGCTTTAAAAAAGGCTCTAGTTCCTGGTCCTCATGCCTTAATAAACCTTTCTGCTTCCTGCCATCACTTTCTGGGATTAAAGGCTTGAGTCACCATTCCTGGCTGCTTCCAGTGTGGCTTTGAACTCACAGAGATCCAGATGGATCTCTGCCTTTAGAATGCTATGATTAAAGGTGTGTTTGCCACCATTTTCTGGCCGCTATATCTAGTGGCTGTTCTGTTCTCTGGCCCCAGATAAGTTTATTAGGGTGCACAACATATTGAGGAACACAATATCACCACAAAGATGTCTTAACATAGTATACATTGTCTTCCTACTGAGTTACTGAGTTCATGTTTGAGAAATGTCTCATGTGTTTCTGAGCACATTTTCCTGCAGTTGTTAAGATGTGGGAGTTTGCTTAGATGCAATCTAATTTCCTTCTTTTGCAAATGGTG
The DNA here is from genome assembly GCF_903995425.1 of Onychomys torridus. NCBI lineage: Eukaryota > Metazoa > Chordata > Mammalia > Rodentia > Cricetidae > Onychomys > Onychomys torridus. Next base: position 39,072,197 of record NC_050454.1, on the reverse strand, counting down.
GTGTTTGGGCTTCATAGTCACATAAGTAGCTTATTAGTTAATGAGAGAGGTAACCCCATCTCTTGATACCTCTGCACCCCTGTAAGTCTTTTTATATTGAGATAAGATCTGTCTTTATTCATTTTTGTGTCTCAAAAATGTGTTGCACATGCCCTCCACAGATTCATAGAAATTACTGGTGGGAGTAGAGTGCAGGACTAGACAAGAAATTGTGCTATGGTCACATTGATTTTTAAACAATAGCAGTACTGCACATAGATGCTGTATCAATACATCTGGCCTTTATCAGTTTCTAACATCAAAATACATATTTTGTCCAACCAATTCCTAACAACTTAATCACTGCCATCTTAGTCCTCTTCTAATAGCTTTCAATTCTCTTCCATTTCTTGACCTTTCCTCCCAGTCCCCATAATAGCCACATTATTCCTTCAAAAGAGATTGCATCCCAATTTTACTCAAAACTATCTTATTATTTAGGACTCTCTGTCTTCATCACTCTACACCAAACTGACACTGTTCTCTTCCTGCATCTGTCTTTATATCTTCTCTTGTCTTTTCCCTTACTATACCCTTCTCTTGTCCGCTTGCAGTTTGGCTAACTCTTGGCTAAACTTACACCTCCTCAGGAATGATTACACATCGTCTACGTAAAATAACATCACAACTCATCATTCATCACTTCCTTATCTTTTTCTTTGTTTATTTATTTTTTGGAAGGCACCAGTATATGTCTGTTTCAATATAGCAATGTAAGTAGCAAACATTGCTCTTATTCAGGAGCATATGTAGAATTGCTGGCCTGTGTAAAACATGAGAGTAATTGTTAACTGAAATATTATTTTTTGCTGTTAATGCTTTAATTCTATTTCAGTTCAGCTATATTTAATTTATATTTTGAGTTATGAATACTTGCAAATTATTTTACTTTAGTATGTATACCATTACTTTTCATGATGATATAAAAATATTTTACAAATGGAACTCAGGAAAGAAAGAGTTATTTTGACATATTTCAAGGGTATATACACAGTCCATTATCTTGAGGAATTTATGAGACCAGGAATTTGAGGCAGATTTTCATATTGAATATTCAGTCTGGAAGCAAAGCTCCATGTTACCTCTGGTGCTCAGCTTGATTTCTCCTTTTAATTTATTCTGAAACCAAAACCCATGAAATGGAACTGTCCAGGTTTAAAGTGGATCTTAGCACCCGAGTAACCCTATGTACAGACTCCTTGAAAGACTTGGTCAGATGTTAACCTGTCTCCAAATTGAATTTAGACCATGTTAAATTGCCAGTCAATATAAACCATCACAATTCTACTACTTGTCAATTGATCACATATCACGTTTTTGCCATGACCTTACATCCTTGTCCTCATAAACTGGTAAACATCTTCTAATGTAAATGCATTCAATCCAACTGAAAAGTTCCTGTTCTTAAGTAGTTCCAACAATTTGGAAGTCTAAGTGCAGAGTCTCTTTTGAGAGTCAGGAAAACTGTTTTTCTTTTTATTAACTAAAAAATTTCAGGTTTGGGGATTTAGTTCAGTGGTAGAGCACTTGCCTAGCAAGTGCAAGGCCCTGGGTTCGATCCTCAGCTCAAAAAAATTTTTTTTCTTTTATTTATAACCCAGTCGCAGTTTCTCCTCCCTCTTTTTTTCCAGTTCCCTCCCCACCCCTGCCGCCCCTCTACCCATCCCCCATCCACTCCTCCTCAAATTCCCTTCAGAAAGGGGTATGTTTCCCATTGGCCTCAAAAATGCATGGCATATCAAGTTGAGACAGGACCAAGCTCTTCCCCCTGCATCAAGTCTGGTTCAGGCACTCCAGCATGGGGAATAGTTTCCCAAAAGCCACCTTAAGTGCAAGGGACAGGTCTTGATCCCACTACTAGGAGCCCCACAAACAGACCAACCTACACAACTGTCACACAAATGCCGATGGCCATACAGACTCACTAGCTGTCAGTCCAAGAGACTCAGGAAATCTCTTAACTGTGAACCCCTATAATATTAAGTATATATACTTCCACACACTGTGATGTAGAATAAACATTCAGATTTTAAATGTGAGAAAAGAGGATTTGGCAAAGAAAGCTAGTACCAAAGCAAGACTGAATTTCCGCTGATCAAACACCAAAGTCTTGAAGCTTCTTACCCCAAATCTAGGCTCATTATGGAATCACTATGGATTCAAAAAGTTTGTGAAGAAGCCCTCTACTTCTTCTGCTGATAGCATACATCTCTTTCTTCCTTGGACAGCTCCAGTATGCAAACACAATTTTCCTAAACAGATGTCTCTGAAGTCTGGCATCTTAACATTGCAAATTAGATTTCATTCTCACAGCTTTACAAAATAGTCTCTCTGGACCCATTATAAGAATGGCCACACTGTTACACATTGCCTCATCTAGCAACTCTATGGAACCTTGGAGCAAGACACCTGTCCCCATTTAATATTGAGATTGACAATCAGTATAAACCAATTTGAGAATCAAATGTGATCCATCATTGTGCATTTATTTAAAATACAAAGGTGAAATGTTAACTTTCAACTTAGAAGTCAATCTGCATTTAGGGGAAAATGCTGACTGATGTCATTTAAAAGGTTAGCCTAATAAAGTTCAGCACATATAATTAAAAATATTTAGCTATAATTTTACAAGATTTGGGGCTGGAGAGATGGCTCAGCCATTAAGGGCAAGGCTCACAACCAAAAATATAATTTTACAAGATTTGTAAATGAATATACATTGTAGCCATAAAAATTAAATTATCAGAATGACTTGAATATAATATTGAAAACTCATCTTTAAGGATTATAGGTCAGAAATTCAATACCATTTGTAATTATTCATAACTTATTTTATTCATATACACTAATCTTTATCTTAATTTCTTTCGGGTCATTTCGTATTAATGAAAAGTATTGTCTTTTTAATGTAAAGGTCTTAAGAATTCATTTGTATGAACACATACTAATTTAAAACTATAGACATTAATTTAAAACTATAGACTAATTTAAAACTAAAATACATATTAATTTAAAACTATTTTCTAAAATTATCTGTTATTGTTCTCATTTTATAGATAAGGAAACAAACAAAGTATATGAAATATATGTACACAAAATTATAATGTTTTATATATTATTATATTTCTTATTCTAATATCTATTGAGTTCGATGTTAAGTTAAATAAGGCACACTAACTTAAAGATTGCAATTATTTCTCTTCATGACCATAGTATATAGTAGAGGTGTGATCAATATACATATTTGTAATTAAAAAATTAAGTCCAAAATATAGAATTAATAAAAATCAATGTATAACATGTTTAAATAATATAATGAGTAGATTCCTGTAGTTTCATGTTACTTATGTATTAAATATTTTTAATAAAAATCTGAGCATTTAGAAATGAGAAACCTAGCCAGGCAGTGGTGGTGCATACCTTTTATCCCAGCACTCAGGAGGTAGAGACAGTCGGATCTCTGTGAGTTCAAGGCCGGCCTGGTCTACAGAGCAAGATCCAGGACAGGCACCAAAACTACATAGAGAAACCCTGTCTTGAAAAAAATAAATAAGAAAGCTGATGGTCTTATATCATTTAAATTAATCCATAACAGTAATAATTGGCTTCAAATTGCACATAGTGAATAAATGTAGTGATAAAGATAATACACTTTCTAAATTTCCAAAAATGTTTCAATGTATCTACTTTGTAGACATAATTATAATTTCATAATTTATATATTAATTTCTAAATTATTTATTCCTCTACATCTTGTTAGCTGTACTCTAACTTTAGAGGGCTGGTCTTGTCTCCCTGGTACTGGATTCCCTAACATTACTCTTCACTTTCTGAACATGTTACTGATAAAATAAAATAATGATTCATAAGACTGGACATTGAACATTCAGTTTTATCTCCTGGTTTGTAATCTCTTAAATAGTGGAGAGTTTCTGTGTCCTCAACATCTTCCTTGCTGCCATTCACACAGTTCCTGCTCAGAGAATACTCAGGGAGAGACTAACCTCAAGAAACCCATGATCCTTGAGCAACACAGTTGTCAGGGTTTCTCACTCTGAGTGACATCAGGCAGAAATCAGTACTGATTTTTACCAACTTTCCTTCTCACTCTTCTCCTTGAGTACATCTTAAGAAACATCTACTAAGGGCCATCATGAAGCAAGTGTTGTTATGGAAACTAGGAAATATAAGACATGATTTGTAAACAAACATACAAAAATTCCTACAATTGAAGTGTGTAATAAATGCATAGCCCTCAGTATCAAATCCATATCACATATAGATATGTATTTATTTCCCTTGTTGTAACTTTGAAAGAGGCTGTTGTATTATGTATTAAAGATTTTTAATAAAAATCTCAGCATTTAGAAATGAGAAACCTAGCCGGGCAGTGTGCTGCATACCTTTTATCCCCACACTGGATAACTATTTAAAAATACAAGTTCAGAAAAAAAATAAACAAAAACAAACAAACAAAAAAAAAAAAAACAAAAAAAAGTTCATGAAGCTAGTTTTAATCTGCTAATGAAGTTATCCAGAGTATTTAGATTATGTTAATGAATTTGTGATAGGCCCTGTTTGCTATTGTTATGTATATACTTAGCAATTTTCTTTCTTTTAAAAGATGTATTTATTTTTATTTTAAGTGTTTGAGCACTTTGCCTGCATGTATACAAGTTCATCATGTGTATATATTGTCCATGAAGGTTGGTAGAGGGGTCAGAACCCCTGGAACTGGAGGAATAGGCTTTTTATCCACCATGTTGGTTCTGGGAATTGAGTCCAGGTCCTCTGGAAGAGCAGCCTGTTTTCTTAACTGCTTATCTACCTCTCCACACTCCTCTACTTCATTTTCTTGGTCAATAGTGAATGCTTTTTTATTTAAGATTTTAAGCCATGTAACAAAAAATGATTACAAAAAACCTTTGCCAATTATTACTGTTTTAAAAAGCAATATTCATGAAATTAAAATAAACTAGAGAATAACCACAAAACATCTTCATTCAAATGAAATCTCTGTCAAGATTCTAACTTGAAAATCAAATATAGCACTTTAAAATGTCTACAAATTAGTGTCTTCTGTTGAAGTTAGGTTTGTTGTTTCTAGAGTGACATGAGAGCCCTTCCAATTAAATTTTGTTCTGTATGTTTGTACACTACACCTTGACTTTGGCAGACCTAAATGAAAACAAGTTGAATACAAGCTTGTCAAAAGAAATGATATCTTAATTTGTAAAAAGACAAGGCTGAAGCACCTTCTTGGTTGCCAGGGATATTAGGAGATTGATAAGCACTCTACAGTAAAATTACCTTGCTCTACCCATACAGACACTTCTGTTAATATGATAGATCCTGATTTTGTGTTGAAGACCATCTAATACTTTTGAGAGGTAATGAGGAAAATGTGAGGTAGGCAAATCAAAAACCAAATTTCTGCTTAGCAAATTTATACATTTGGGCCTTTCATCAAAGTATAGAGAAAAAACTTAGTTCTAGACAATTAATTTAATTCATTTTTGTCTAGTAGTATTTGAATATGAAATGAAGGCACCATTATTATGACTAAATACTTACGATAATTATGGACATGTCAAAGAGCCCCAACTTCTTTGAGACAGGGTTGTAGCAGGAATCTTAAAAGGTCTAATGAATAAAATCAAACCTGAGGCCAGTTATTGGGGTGAATGCTGGAAGATCACAGAAGCAGAACAAGCCACAGCTACCTCACCTCTCCAGTTCCTCAGCTGGTCTTGTTTCCTCAGACTTTTGAGTCCTCATCCAAATGAATCTCAGCTGAACTGCTGCTAGAAGCCTAAAAGCTTAACCAGCCAAATGCTTAATCAGCCAAAGTCTTCACACCTTATAAATCTTTCTACTTTCTGCCATCACTCCCTGGGATTAAAGGCATGTGTCACCAAGCCTGGCTGATTCTAATATGGCCTTGAACTCAGAGATCCAGAAGTATTTCTGTCTCTGGAATGCTAGGATTAAAGTTGTGTGCTACCACTGCCTATCTTCATGTTTAATATTGTGGCCGTCCTGTTCTCTGACTCCAGATAAGTTTATTTCAGGGAACACACAATATTTCGGGGAACACAATACCACATAGGGTCTCAGTTTTTAGCCCTACATAGCCTAGAACTCACTATGTAGATAAGGCTGGCCTAGATCACAAAGAGATTTTGTATTTCTGCTTCCCAGGAGCTGGCATGTACCACCATGCCCAGGCCATGGCTATTGTGAAATAAAAAGCCAAAGAACTGTGAAGAATTAATATATGCCATGTTTAACAGAAAACAAGAGAAAAGAAAGGCTAGTGAGAGTATTTAGTGGGGAAAATATCATATATACAGTTTTGTTATTTAATTTAACATTTTCTTTGGTTTTATACTACATTATCCATACCATTATTCATATTGTAATGTGAATATCAGGTATCATTCAACATTTAAACATTTTTAGATGGTACACATAGTAATTTAGAGCATTCATAGAGAAAATGATTATTTCTTCATGGAGACTACAAAGTTGCTATTAATGACATAAATGGGAAGTGATGTGCTCCATAAATTCAGTGAACAGGTTTGGTCCAACTATCATTCCAATTATCTTTTAATTGTTTTCTCCAAAATCATCTGTTATTGTTCTCATTGTATAGATATGGAAACAAGTACACAATATATGAGATGTCATTTATAATACCAGAATCTCTCTTAGGGCATGAGAATTGAAATTATAATATTTCTTATTCTAATATGGGTTGATACCATTTAACACCTATTACTTGTGGCTGGCAACAGAGGTGATTGCTTCAGCATAGCAACAACCACATGTCTAGCTTATACCATGTAAGTATTGTGTTCCAAATACTGCTTTCAGGAACATTATATGCACATATTTTATTTAATTTGGACCTGTTTTAAAGATGTTGGATAACTCTGGCGATTAAAATAGCCAGCATCATATGAGTGTGTATACATCTTTATGTCTCTAGAGAGGTAAAATGTTGTAATGACGATCTTTAATAATTAACATTTTAAAGGTATTTTTTAATCAATAAAGTTTCAAGTAATATGTCATCCTATAAGAATTTATTATTTAAATATCATAAATCAAGTGCCCAAAAGTTTGTGAAGTATTTTTGTCTCTCAAAGAAAATGGAGAGAATATATGTCTTCATGAATAGCTAAAGAATGCTATTAACACATTTGAATTACTTGGTGCCAGGGAGACCTACAAGGAGAAATTAAAATGACTTATTGATTTATGATCTTGAGACAACAGAGCTTTGGAAAGTGATCAACATTATGAACAGATGTCTGCATAGAGATAGGAAGAAATGAAATCTTATCTGTGGGAGAGAGAAAGGAGTCATAGGATAATTGACAGTACTCATCATTACAGAAACAGGGAGCAGCTGAACAGATGTTTTTCCATACATTGTCTTTAAAAAAAAAAAAAAACAACTTTGTTGCTTTTGCTAACACCAACATAGTGCAATGTAGTGGTATTTTTGGCTTTAGTACATAGGGTCACAAGAGACTTGCCATAGTAACTAAATGTCTGTGAAAAGATGCAGATAGCAGTATCAAAAGGAGCCACAGGCAATCCCAGGGAGGGAAGGAGAAATCGAACAAGGAAATTGAAATAGCCATCAGGAAAGGGTCTGACATGAGTGAGATCTACTATGGCAGAATGCACAGAAGATTATTGTTTGCCTTGGGAGACATTACTAAGTAAAGACAAAGACTGTGTTAGGGCATTCAGGAGAAGGGAGCAGGGAGTAAGAAATATAGAGCAACCAGGGACCAACTAACTCTCACAAAGAAAATACAGACTTAATCAATAGACTTTGCAAAATTAGCAGCCAATAATGTATCTCATGTATAATATAATGTTGATGGAAATAGAATGTTTATTAACAAAATACTAAATCATAAAAATTGAGTATTTTGTCAAGGTAAACATAGCTTGATTTTATAAGATTGTGCTTTCAAAATTATGCAGCATTTTCAGAAGTTTGTTGGCTCAGTTTAATCAGTTTTTATGAATGTACTCAGTTTTTAGAGATTTTCTTGCAAATCAAATAGAATAGATTCTAGCTTGTATATTAAGGATTACCAAAGAACTCTAATGATTTACAAATATTACATGTGGCTTTTGATTCAGCATTTAATATCATAATCTTATTTGAATTAGTTTCTAGTAACAGATGGAACTTCTCTTTAATGGGAAGAATTTTTATATTAAAATATAACATAAATTTAATGTGTTCCTTAATAATTTTTTGTGGAAAATTCCAATAATAAATAAATGAAGACATGCTACATTTATATGTTAGCCACATTGTGATTCATGAAAAAAGGCATATATAATTTACACAAAACCTAATGTACATATGTTCTTCACCCTGCTACATCATTTATAAATATAAAGACAACAATATAGTAAGGCCATTTTTTAATAAAAAAATTTCTGTATTTATTTACTAAAAATGGAATGGCATGTATTTTTTACACTGAAATTAGCAGTAAATAGCATCAAATATCAGAATGCTACTCAGTACCAGAAGAAATCTTGTTTCCCAAACTTCAAAACGAAGAATCTTTTTGAATATGATTAAAGTTTATAGAATCCAGTTTAAGAACAAGAATTACATTTACATGTCTGAAAATAATATATCTAATAAAAAGTTTTAGAAAGAATTCAATTAAAGTTTGTGACAAGATAATAAGTTCCATAGAAATTCATAACCACATTAATTCTGTCTACAGAGGAATATTGTCTCTTGCTTAAAAATGACTCCTTTAGTCACTTCATTTAATTTAGCTTTAGGGAATTTTTAAATATATATTTATGTGTCTGTTTCAATAAGAGAAACTATCTTCATAAGCCCATTGAAAAAGCAATTATAATTGACTATAATAATTTTAGGTATTAAGTACTATTTAAAACTTCCTAGCTATCAAAATGTATGCCTTCGGCTAAAGTAGAACTGGGTGTCCATCTCTTATAAGACATTCCCTGGCATTTCTTTCTTTTGACAAATTACTTTGCTGTAAGTTTTTGTGCTCATATGTGTATAACTTGAATTCTTTTTCTGTGTTCAATATAGAAGAGAAAGAGTTCATAAGGCTTAGTCCATATCTGACAGCATCTTTAAAATTTACAAAAAATAAACAACAAATACACACAAGAACAAAATCCTTAAAAGTTATCTTGTTATTTCACTCCAATAATTACATTAAAACTATTTTGATAACAGAGTCAAACAAGTCTATTTCACTACTAAGGCCAAAAACAATAGAACATTTAAGTGGGAAATGGTTTTTGAAGGTGACTGGAAATACTTAAATGTTATCTTAATGAATCACTGTAGCAGAACTGTTAGAAGTTCTTATTAATAAAATCAAACCCAAGGCCAGTTATTGGGGTGAATGCTGGAAGATCAGAGAAGTAGAACAAGCAACAGTTTTCTTACCTTTCTGGTTCCTCAGGTGATCCTGTTTCCTCAGGCTGGAAGCTTCTGAGTCCTCATCCCAATGGCTCTCAGCTGAACTGCTGCTCAAAAATTTGAATGCTAAACCAGGCCAAATGCTTAACTGAGTTCCTGGCCCTCAGGCATTACATACCTTTCTGCTTTCTGCTATCACTCCCTGGGATTAAAGGCTGGATTTCTGGGATTAAAGGCTGTGTCACCATACCTAGCAGTTTCTAAATGGGCCTTGAACTCAGAGATCGGGGTAGCTCTGCCTCCCAAGTGCTGGGATTAAAGGTATATACCACCACCACCCAACTTCTGCTATGGCTTGCTCTGACCCATTTTCCAGCCACCATTTCTGACTCTGTTCTAGTGGCTGTCTGTACTTTGACCCCAGATAAATTTATTAGGGTGCACAATATTGTGGGGAACACAATACCACCACAAACCACAGAACTTGAAATAACATTTGTTTCTAAACAAGACAAATTGTTTGACAAAGAAACTATTTTAAATATTTAGCAAAACTTTACTTATGTAATTTTGTCATGCCATACTATAAGATATGTTTAATTCTTAAAATTAAAATAAACTAATTGATAGAAAATGCAAAGAATATAATGGCATAATTGCCTTCTAGTTTTTAGAAGATTTCCCTAGTGTTGATCAGTTTCCAAATGCTCTATCTCATGATTCTAAATCAATAGATAAATTTAATCTATCCTTTTAGGTCTACCTCCCTCATAACAAGATATACAATGAGTTTATAGCATACTTTATTCATGGAAACATCTATTCTCCCTTTCCTTGGTCTTAAGAATAATTCAGAAAATACTTAAAACTCTTACATTACACTATGGTAAAGATTAAGTAGCAAAAGCATTATTTTAAAAAATAATGATTTTACTATTCATATACTAATTTATAAGGTATATTCTGTATGTCTACTTAATGTCACAGAATTGCTTTGTGGAGTTTTCTAACAACTTGTGCTAACTGAAAAATTTTTTCATCCCCTCCGTTCCTCCCTCTTTCCTTCCCTCCCTCCCCCTTCCTTTCTTCCTTCCTTCCTTTCTTTCTTATTCTTCTCTCATACAACGCATCCTGACTACAGTTTCCCCTCCCTCCTTTCCTCCCAGTCTCTCCCCCATATTTCCTTCTTGCGTCTCTTCAGAAAAGAATAGATTTCCCATGGATATTAACCAAACCTGGCATAACAAGACACAATTTGACCAGGCACAAACCCTCATAACAAGGTCTGAATAGGCAACCTAGTAGAAGGAAAAGGGTCACAAGAGCAGGCAAAAGAGTCAGAGTTACCTCCACTCCCTCTGTTAGGAATACCACAAAAACTTCAAGCTGACAACATAACACATATGCAGAGGACCTAGCAAAGACCCAGGCAGGCTCCACAGTTGCTGCTTCAGTCTCTGTGAGGCCCTATCAACTCTGCTTAGTTGATTCTGTGGGCCCTGTTCTCCTGGTGTTCTTAAACCCTCTGGCTCCTATAATTCTTCCTCCCTCTCCTCCATGGTGTTTTTTAATTTTTATTTTATTTTTTGTTAGTTCCTAGAGGAGGGACCTGATGAGCTCTCCAATTTGAGCTCTCTCTCTGCCTAATGTTTGGTGTTGGGCTTCTGCATCTGCTCCCATCAGCTGCCAGAGTGATGATGACTGGGCTAGGCACTGATCTCTGAGTTTGGTAAAATATCATTGGGAATTATTTTATGGATTTTTTTTCCCACCCTAGGACTCAGAGCTATCCCCCATCCAGTTCATTGTCATCCTGGTAGTGTCAGGCGTGGGCTCCCTCCTGAGACTTGGTCCTCAAACTACTCCAGTCATTGGTTGGCCATGCCCACAAGTTCTGTGCCGCCATTGCCCCAGCAAATCTTGCAGGCAGAATAGATTGTAAATCGAAGGTTTTGTGACTAAGTTGTTGACAATTTCCACCACTGGAATTTTGCCTGGTTACAGAAGATGGCTGGTTCAGGCTCTGTATTCTCTATAACCAGGACTCCTAGCTAGGGGTACCATCATAGAATCTTGAGAGTTTCTTAGACACTGGGTTTCAAACAAACCCGCAAAAATACATACATTTACATCAGTGGTTCTCAATCTCCGTAATGCTGTGATCCTTTAGTACAGCTCCTCATGTTGTGGTGACTCTCAACCATGAAATTATTTTTGTTGCTACTTCATAATTGTAATTTTGCTACTGTTAGGAATAGTAATGTTAATATTTATGGAGGTAAAGTTTTCCCAAATGGGTTGAAGCTCTCAGGTTGAGAACTCCTGATATAGATAAAGCAATCCTTGTGTTGCTACAGAGATGTCAGTTGGTACTACACTTATTTCAGAATCTTGAAGTTCTTAATTGCCTTATACATAGATATGAATATCTATCTTTTTATCTTTTTGATAAATGTTAATTCATTTGGAAAGAGTGACTCTCAATTGGGAAAATGCTACTGTAAGATAGGCCTATTGAGAAGTCTGTAGAGCATTTTCTAGATTGATGGTTGATGTGGGAGGGCACAGGTCATGGTGGGAGTGTCATCCCTGAACAGCTAGTTTTGGGTTCTATAAGAAAGCAGGCAGAACAAGCCATGAGGAGCAAGCCTGTAAGCAGCACCTCTCCATGGCCACGACTTCAGTTCTTGCCTCCATGTTACTGCCATGAGTTCCTGCCTTGACTTCTTTCAATGATGGACTGTGATGTGAAAGTGTAGGTGAACTCCACCTCCTGGTGCTGGTGTTCCTGGTGTTTCATCACAACAATAGAAACCTAGATAGCCTATAACATCATATGCCTTGGTGTAAATACTAATTTTAAGAATGATGTGTGTGTGTGTGTGTGTGTGTGTGTGTGTGTGTGTTAGATAGTGAGAGAGTAGGAGAAAAGTAGCCTAAATTATGTTGACTTGAGTATGATAGTAAGCCTTTTCTCTAAAACTCTGTAATAAAAGGCAGTCCTCCATTGTCCACTACTGTAGATGTTTCCAGTGATAGTCTCTGGATGTTTATACTGCATATAATTTTCATCATCACTAGTTAAACCTTTCATCCTGATTGATGTAGTCTGTCTTCCATAGAAATAAAAGACAGTTCATTATCAAAGCCATCAAAAATGGTTAACCTATGCCAAAAATGCTGTTTTAAAAGCTGTATAAAATGGGAAAATTCATCATGAGTTCAATTTGCTACCTTATAGTAACAATTTTCTTTTAGTATCTTGCAGGTATGTATTTTTTAAATTTGGTTTTGTAGACTCTAATATCCATCAGCAGCAACCAACTCTTTTAATAACTTTGCTATTTACTTTACCATTCAAAATGTAACTCATTTAATTTTAATTTGGTTTTATGACAAATATAATCTGTAATTGTATACACCCAAGACCATAATTCTGAAACAATTTTATATTATTTCTTTATTTAGATTTGCTGAATATGGATTTGTCTGTGATCAAAATTCATGAACTTTGTAGATTGTTACAAACAATATTAATGTATTAATTCTATCACTTTTCCAGATGCTATTACAAGTGGCTATATGTAAGGGCCAAGTCACTGATGTTTTACTTTTTAATCATTTAATCATTTTTTTTCTCCCTCTGTGTATTTCTGGGATGATCAGCTCCATTAATTGTGTTTCAGATTTATAAAGTTTATTGTATTTCTGTTGTATTTTTGTGTTTTTTTTTTATTTTAACTAGTGATATTCCAGAATAATTTTTTTTTCCTGTTCCAGAGTTTGGTTTGTTGTTGTTGTTTTGTTTTCTGGATTTCTCAGCGAAATTATCTCTGCCCTTTAAGTCCATTAGAATAACCTCAACATCCTTTTTTTTTAAAACTTATTTCAATGGTCATATATGTTTCTTTGTCCTTGGTTGCATTTTCCTTCACTCTCTTAGTAGCAAATTGTTATTATAAAGTAGAATGTGGTTACTGCATTTCAGTCTGGATTTTGTCGTTTTGATTGACTTACAAATGGCTGATTTGGGCTGTGGTGGTGACGGTGTCAGCATGTTCAGTTTTGTGCTTGGCTCTAGAAATAAAACTTCCATACACATATGTGATTTTATTCTTAAGGATCCTTGTGAGTTTCAGTTGAAAGCATAGAGTTTGTTAAGCCTTTTGAAATATTTGGAATTCATATTTCAAATTCTTATCTCCCTTTGAGTGGGGTGCTGAAATCCTTACTAAGTTCCTGGGGTTCCATTTGTTTCTGCTGTTACTTGGTACATGTACAGTTTGAGTCGGGTAAGCATGATGTGTGGGTACAGCATTCTTTTACTCTGGTTCTTCTGTGACAGACTTTTCAGAACCACCCAACCTTAGCTTCCAGGTGCTCAGAAAGCCAGTAAATCCAATCTCTGACTCTCCAAAAAGTGATCAAAGACAATGCAACTTTCAGACCATCTTATGTATGTCTCCTGCTAGCACCCACCCCTTATACTAGAGACATTAGAGTCCCTCTTTGAAAGTAGAGGGAATGTCTAGTGCATGAAATTTCATTTCACAGGCTTCATCTTTCAAGAATATGGTATGTTCTCTGACATCTTTCTTTGAACATCCCAATCCTAATTTACAGAGACTCTGTATTGGCAAAGACTGCATCCCACAGTACAGCCATACTAAGTGTTCCATTATCTCAGGTTTTCATGAATTGATTTCACCAAGTCATCTTTTCAATAAAGCTTCTTTGTGACCTGCTCTATTGCTAAATTATTTTTTGTCATTGTGAAAATGAAGCTTGTTTCAACCCTTCAGGTAAACTTGTTTCTGTTGATTATCAGTTGCTCACCACTCCTGCTAGGAATTTTCAAATTTTGAAGTGAGTCAACTTTGCTTGTCTTAATTTACTCAGTAGGGATATCTATGTGTAGAACTGTTTATGAACTTATTACTCTTATTCTGTTAGTTTATTTTCTTTGTACTTTTGTTTAGAAGATCCTACCTTCCTCTGAACATCATTTCATGCTGTGTTTAAGAATACTGCCTTGACTCGGGGATCATTATGGAAGAAGCAGCAGAAAGCATATGAGACCAGCGTAGCTGGGGTCTATTGTAGAACAATGCTTTCTAGACACAGTAAGGTAATAAACTCACACTGGCTGTGGCCACATGCAAAGACCAACACAAGATAGAAACAGCAAAACCAGCATGGAGGCCTAGAGGGTGGTGGATGATGAAGTCCCACCCTAGATGAGGAGGTACTGGTAATCATTGGCGACTTGGGCAGGGAATAGAGAAGTTTTCCTCGGGAATGTCGCACTTTTTAGGATGCCTATCTACAATGGATGGCCCTATACTTACACATATACAGACAATGCTAAATGGATTCAGTGAGTTTAAAAGGAGCACATAAAGTTGGGAGGTAAACTGATGGGGGTGGGAAAATGGAGGAAGTTATAGAGGTGAGACAATAAGTGGGATGAATTTGATCAAAGTATGAACATTTGAAATTCACAAACAATAAAAATACATAAAATCATTTCTTTAAATTACAGCTTTACATGTACTGTTAAATAGTTGCCTCTATCAATTACCACCAGCATGTACTATCCCTTAGATGCTGTCCCTAAATGAAAAGGAACAAGCATTTGCTGATGTATCAATTTTTTTCTTTGCTACAGTACCTGTCCTATGTTGTACAAAATGTTATAACAAATTCACAGACTGGATAGATTAATATGTAAATACATTTTTATGGATCCTGATGACTTAGACATGGCAAGTTCCATGAACTGGTATATGGTGGTATTGTGTTCCCCAAAATATTGTGCACCCTAATAAACTTATCTGAGGTCAGAGCACAGAACAGCCACTAGATGCAGAGGCTAGAAAATGGTGGCATTCACACCCTTAATCCTAGCATTTCCAGAAGCAGGAATCCCTCTGGATCCCTGTGAGTTCAAGGCCACCTTGGAAACAGCCAAGAGTAGTGACACTCGCCTTTAATCACAAGAAGTGAGCCTTTAATCCCAGGGAGTGACAGCAGAAAGAGAAAGATATATAAGATGTGAAGACCAGAAACTAGAAGCATTTGGCTGGTTAAGCTTTTAGGCTTTGAGCAGCACAGTTCAGCTGAGATCCATTCTGAATGAGGACTCAGAGTCTTCCAGTCTGAGGAAATAGGATCAGCTGAGGAGCTATCAAGGTGAAGACGGTGTGGCCTGTTCTGTCTCAAAAGACCTTCCAGCATTCACCCCACTACCTGGCTCCAGGTTTGATTATATTAATAAGACTTTAAGATTCCTGCTACAGTGGTAGATTTTGGTGGCAGATCAGAATCAAGTCCTTGTGCCTGAGCCTACATTTCCCTGTGTCCCCTCCTGGGAGAAAGGACAAGTGAGTCTCTGGAGTCTCCTTTATTTGTTTCCCATAGAGTTGTATCTCTTTTATCATTGTGATAGAGTACCTGAGGAAAAGACAGCTCAAGAAAGGGGAGTGCCTGTTTGTCTCATGGTTTTAGAAGTTTGAGGTTATGGTGTCAACTGGATACATTTCTTTGAGGCCTGTGGAAGGCACCAACATGGCTGAATGGACTGGGCGAGGAAATCTGTGTTCATCATGGTGTACTTAAGGAGAGAAATGAAGGAGGGGAGACAGAGAGAAAGGCTGGCACACAAGATACAAGCCACCTCTTCATAGTCTATAATCTCAAAAACAAGTTAAGTTGTTCATGAGGAGAGCACCTTCATGATCCACTCTCCTCTCCATAGAATGCTGAAGATCAACAAGTGAAGGGATGGACATCCATACCCTATAAGAACAAGATCCACCCTCATGACCCAATCACTTCCCAAAGCTACATAAATCACAGTACTGACTGGATGTCAATTCATCCTGGGGATGTAGACAAAAGCACTTCCATCCATTGCATTGATTACAGCCTGTAGAACTTTAAATCATAGAAGATAAAGTTTCCATTGCTAGCCTCAGCAAAATACTACATTTTATTTGGAAAACAGGTATGCTTGGCTTAGTTTTCAAAAGCTTTCTTGCAGAGTGAGGATTGTGTTGTTATTGTTGTTGTTTAAGCAACAAAGTATCTTTCTGCTTTGCTTGATTTCTTCTGTCCTCTGATCCCTCCATCCTTTAGAGTTTTGCTTCTTCCTTCTGCAAATTGACAATGAACAGACATTTATGAGATCCTGGTAAAAATCAGGCTGCTCTGGCATTATTCTATTTTAATATCAATCTCTTCCTATTTAAAAGACAATTAACCTTCTGGCCTTTGGGGTTTTTTTTTTTCCCCAAAAAATAAGTTGAAAACTTCCCTTGCAGAAATGCAAACATCTTCTGCACAGTTGCCCATCTCACTGCAGTGTCTCAAATCAACCTGTTTCCTGATTGTTCAATACTAAATTCTTCTATTCAAGTGTCTGCAACGTGTTTGTGCACACCTTCACCATAGAAGTTTCTATCATTAAATCACATTTCCATTCCCCCAATGAGATGTTGTTCATGCTAAAAATAAGCTAATGACGGAGTACCTCTAATAAAATATGAAAATTATTTTCCCTTTTAATGGCTTTTAGTTACATGAAGGAATAAATTCGTAAATAATGAATTGACAAAATAGTTGTTAGTAAATGGAATATTTTACTTTGATTGACTAGAGATTTGGCCTTCTTTTTAAGCCATAATGAGTTAGTGGTTAATGTCAATCTCATTCAGATTTTGTTAACTTGAAGTTTTAGTCTTCCTTTTTCATTTCAGTTTTTAATAATCAATTTTGATTAAATCTGATTATGCCATATTATTCAACAAGTTAAATTAACACACTTGGGTTCTTTATTTTAGTTGTAAATTGCCACCTCAATAAGTGATAAATTGTTTTTAAGAACTAATTTTTCAGCCTGTTTTATTTTATTAGTCTTGATTTTTGAAATAATTAAATTGAGAGTTTTAGAATTTGTTAGGTGGAAAGATGCTCCCACTAGTTTTCTACTTTACTGGTTTACACTAAGTATTGGATAAATGTAATTTTACTCTATCTTGATAATGCAAAAAATGGGAAGAGGTAAATTATAATATTACTAATATTATTTTAATATTTTCAATGTAGTTAAGTACTAATAAAATTTGTGTAAAACCACACACTAAGAGTGGATAGCTAGAAAAAAAAAAAAACAACTGAAACTAAAATAGATATTGACAGTTAGTTACCAGAAAGAGTAATAATAAAAATATCATTTTCCTAAAGGAAATATGACAACATATGCCAGGAAATAAGCAATCATTTAACTGACATAGCTTTAATGTATTACTTTTACTCCCAGGATTGTAAAATTCAGTCTTCATCATTATTTGATTTTATTACATTAACACCAAAAAAAACCCACTATTATTTCAACTTATGTCTACTTTCATTCTTGTTATGGGGATCTGAATTGTTTTTGATTTCTAAACTCACTCAAGTTTTCCATAACTGGAAATGAACAAATAACACAGCTCTTAAGCTCTCAGAGTTCACTGTTTTAATAAGTACTATTCTTAAAAAACATATTAATACTATGCTTATTTTTACTAGATCTCACATTCTAATACCAACAATATTCTTATGCAATTTTAGAAAATGTAACCAAATCATCTTTCTTATTTTATAATTTATTTTATAATAAATATTAAGGAAAATAAAATTAAAACATATTTTATGTTATAATTAATTATGCTGATTATTTTAACAAATTAAGGATGCTATATAGGCCTAAAGTATATTATACTTTAAACTCATTTTTGAAATACAATTGTTGACATTTTGATTTTGAACTAACACACAAATGTATTTAAACTGTCTTTTATGTTAATATTTTTTTAAATTTATGTAATACATGTAGAAACAATTTTATCAATAAATTTAATATTTACAAGGTTGTAGAAGATCATAAATATTTAAATGTTCTTGGAAACCCAAATTTTAAGTATAAAATATCAGCTTTTATTTTTTTTAAAGCACCATAGTTCAGTTTGTATCAAGAACATGACCCTAACTAGTTAAGTGTCCCTTAGAATTTGCATCTGTGTATGTGTGTTTCTAAGGATGCTTATATTTAGTTTTCACATTTTCTTAATTTAAATGAATAAAATGAAAGCATTTCTATCTTGAAGATATTGCCAATTTAATATGGAGAATATGGAGAACTCACTAGTTAAAATTAATATTAAATGTCATACTATATAGCACCTTCACCATACAACATTGCTAAAACAATATGAAAAAAAAAAAAACAAAAACAAAAAAAAACCTCCTAAGGAAAATTTGATATAGCTTTCCTATGCTTTTCCAGACCTATTTCCAACACTGCTAAAAGGGGGGAAAATTCCAGAAGGCATTGAAGAGACCACCTCTCCAGACCCCGCTGTTACTTCTGCTCTGGATGCCCAGGCTGCAGCTCTCTAGGAGCCAGGTTGGAAAAGTTTCTAGGAAAACAGATTATTCATGTATAGCATATATTTTAAGTACAAAGATTATTTTTAATGAAAATTTGTCTTTTAGAACCCAGAATTAAGTACATTAAAAGTCCACATTTTAGTTTGACATTCACATTTGTTTTCTGGATTTTTAAAATACCAATAATGAATGTTTGAATTTTTAAAATTATGGTTGAAATGTAAATGGTTTTAAAGAATTCAAGGTTAGAAAACTAAAATATAATGTAGCTGTTTTGTGCAAGTTTTCAAAGCAAATCTCAATCTCTTAAGATTTATTTAAGATTATAAAGTATGAAGTTAAATTTTAAATTGTATATTTTTTCAATTTTTTTAAACTTTCCCTACAAACTATATAAATGGCAGCATTTTATTTTGTTATTCTTTTTTCTGTACCTCAATTCAGGGGCATTTATAAAATTCCCTTGACATAGTTGGAAAACTAAAAGTAGTATTTATGCATGTGCTGTTCATTTTCCAAGTCTGGGAGGAATCTGCTTAGATAGGCTAAAGAATTAGCAAATCACTTAAAGGGGCATTTTACCCAGGACTAATATGAAGCTAAATTTTAGACTTGAGGCACTTTGAAAATAGGATTAATATTAATAATGTCAAAGTGCATTGTAATAAAAAAGAAGTAAGTCACATTATGCACAGAGATTACATATAATAACTATGAGTAAAGATAATGTACTCCGGAGAAAAACAATTGATATTTTGAAGATTTTTACCTAGTGTTAATTACCATTATGAATATGAAAATATGTAAAAATCACTTTGAATAATTAAAAAACTAACTAATGCAGTAAATTTTTAAATAAAAGATCCAGAAAGCAATAAATTATACCTAGATATTTTTTAATTCTGAAATAAGTACAAAAAGTGGAAATTACATATTCATGCTTATAAAAGCTAATTTAAAATAATATATTTATGTGTATCTACTTATATAAAGTATATAACTCATTTTTGCATATTTTAAGTGAAAGTGTGTACATTAATCTACACATGATTTACAGTTTTTTGCATTTACTTTGTATTGCTGTTATTGCTTTAAGGAATATTTTGTTATTCTTTCCCATGTATTATCATTAAATTGTTAATGCCCTGGGTAGGGAATTAAATTTCAATATACCATTTATATTTATATCTTCTGGGAATGCAAATAAATTGAATTTTAAGTGTTATTTACATATAAAATTAGTTGATAGAACTGAATATACAATATCAAGTATTAAAAAAATCTTTATCCAAAATCATGTACTGCATTGACTTGTTTGAAAATATTTTCATTATCCTAGCAGAACATATTTATTTTTTAATTCTATTAAAATTTATTTTGATCAGCATGTTAATTTGCTAACATTTTTAGAAAGTTTTTGCACCGCTATATTTATATACACATATACAATGTTCTTGATCACATTTTGGTTCCTGTATTCCTTAACTCAAATACGCTTAGAAGTCCATCTCCTTGGAATACATAAAGTCACTTTAGCTAATGGACCTACTGTAATGTAGCCTAATACAGTGATGGCATGTCTTAACCTAGATCAGAAGTCCGATTTATATTTAAATTACAGAAAACATTAGGTGTGGTTCTGTAACCATTAATGTGACTGAATTGCCCATTTGTTAGATTCATTTAAGCATGAAGGAAATAGTGAAGATTCTGTAGTTTTTATTCTGAAGCATTCCTGACAAATTTGGCTCAGCTCACTTTCATATTCATTCCCAAAAAGAGACAAGGCAGCAATTAATAAAGAGAAAATGAACCAATGAATGAAGTTTCCTAATTTGTTGAAATATAAGAAGACTAACTCAATTAACATGAAAGTCAATAAATAAAATATATTATTGTACAGAATATCATTTTCACAAAAGCAGAATTGGTCATAAATAAATCAGCCTTGCAGATAAGCAATAGCCCTACCACACCTACTTGCTCCTCAATGATAAAGAAAATCTCCAGACAGCCTCTAAGAAAGACTTTTAAAAGCCTGGAAGTTAATAAATAATCCAATTCAGCCAGTTTCATAGTGGACTACCTATCTATAACTGGGAATATGTATCTGCATAAATGCCATACAGGTGTTCATGCCAATCTGAATGCACAACATAAAGTAATACAAATTGTTTGTGAAAGACAGACTAGTGGCCTATCTAGGACTGGAAGAGAATTTTAAGAGTCAATTCTTACATAAAGGGAAAAAATTAACAAGTATGGTAGCTTTAAAGTTTTGGAAATTGTCACTCAGCTCTAAGATAAATGTAATTGTATAAATTGTGACATATAGTCTGTGACACCAATACAGTTTTTCTGATAGATAACTGGATACATATAACCTATTAGTCTATAAATATGTTGTAATGGATTGATCTCTCTCCAGATTTTGCATATTTCTTTATAAATGTCCTATAAAATTCCTCTGCATGTGTCTGTCAGCCTCTCCATGAAAACTTTATCTGCTCTCACCATCTTCCTTCACAAGCCACTGCATTTAGCTTTGCATTCTGTTAACTCTTTAACTGGAAATTTTATACATGTAACTCTATAGTCCAATAATTCTTTCTCTGCATCCTTGTCAACACTCTCCAGTTGGTATCTGTCGTGACTTTTGATACAAGTTTGTGACATGGTTTAATCAGGAGTGTCTGTATAAGCACTGGACTGGAGCTTTCCAACAGAGCCTGGTGAGGTCATCAGAAGGGTCTAAACAGATGGCAATGGTTTCCCTCTTCCCAAAATCTATCAGTAGCAAATTGTAGCTGGAAGTTTTTCTGTGTCCTGGCCAGCCAGCTAGGAGTGGGGACAAATCAAATCTCTCCTATGGCTTCCCACAGCTGCTTGGTCCCAAATAAACATATAGCAGCTTATATTATTTCAAACTTTATGGCCTAATGGCTCAGGCTTCTTGCCAACTAGCTCTTACATCTTAAATTAACCCATTTCTATAAATCTATGCATTGCCATGTGGCTTGTAGCTTACCAGTACTTTTACATATTGCTTCTCTTGGGGCTAGCAGCGTCTCCCAGCTCTGACTTTTTCCTTCTTCTCTCTCTAGTTGGAATGTCCCGCCTAACCTTATGCTGCCTCACCATTGGCCCAACAGCTTTATTTATTAGCCAATCAGAGCAACATACATTCACAGCATGCAGAACAATATTTCACAGCAGCAAATAGTCCAGTAGTGAAGGGTAGGGCCCCCTGGGCTTCTCCAGTAGCCACTTCTACCTATTGCTGGACACTTTCTTCTGAAGACTCTGTGTAGGCATCCACAGCTTCTTCAAGTTCATGATTGCAATGTCTTTGTCTTACCTAGGAAATGATATTTCACATCTCTCTCTTTCTCCTCTAGTTCTTAACACTCTTTCTGTATCATCTTTTGTGATGTACTGTTAGCCTTAATGGGGATGAGTGTCTTATTTAGTGCTACAATTAGGCATATGTATATGAGAGAAAGAGAGATAGATAAAGAGAGAGAGAGAGAGAGAGAGAGAGAGAGAGAGAGAGAGAGAGAAAGAGAGAAGAAGAAGAAGAAGAAGAAGAAGAAGAAGAAGAAGAAGAAGAAGAAGAAGAAGAAGAAGATGATGATGATTTGGAGGGTTTAAATATGTTATTGAATTCTGAATGTATCATCCCTTCTTTGTATTTTCTGAAGAAGGTAGCCTCTATACTCTGAATACCTGTTAAACTTGGATGCCTGTCAGGAATCCTATCTGAAAACCTCAAAGTGGACTTCCCATCCACCTCTTCAACCTATTCTTTTCTGTCCATCAATTTCCATACAGGAAGTCCAGCCTACCAATCGGAAGTCAAGTCTAGACAGCACTTTGGGTTTGCATGTGGCTTCACTTTCCTAAAACACTAAAACTTATTGAAAAGCAAAATTTTATACTTTTGCTTTCAAAGTAACCCCAGAATTCAATTAACTTTTAAAAGCCATTATTGAAATTCTGGTCTTAGAAGGCATCAGCTTGTCTCTGAATTAATAAAATTTACTGCTAAGTGGTATTTTGGATTTTATATTATCATATCTGGTTTCATATTTTTCTGTCAAAATATGCTGTAGGTGATTGAAACCTGGTGCTGAGAGTTTCCCTGAAATGCAAACACTTCATCATTCACATAATATAGATTATACAGTTAGAGAAATAAAATGATCTGCTATTCATACATGATCTAGGTGATAGAAGCTTTCATAAAACATATAGTGAAGATGTGATATGATCCCAACTTATCAAATTATATATGTATATATATAATATGAAATAAAATATGTATAATATACATAATAAATATTAAAAGAAAAATTAAACATACTCATTTAACTTTGGCCATTTTAATATTTCATACTTAGTTCCTTCATCTGTAAAATAATTAAACTATTACACATCTTCACAGGCTTCTTCAAAAGCTAAGTAATAAAATAAATTTAGCCAGGTGTTGGTGGCGCATTCCTTTAATCCCAGCACTCAGGAGGCAGAGTCAAGCAGAGCTCTATGTGTTCAAGGCCAGCATGGTCTACAGAGTGAGTTCTGGGAAAGGCACAAAGCTACACAGAGAAACTGTGTTTCGAAAAAAAGAAACCAAAAATAAAAAAATTTAAATCACATTACCAACCATATAAATGTAATTTTAGGTCTGTAAATGTATTGCTATGTTTAAACAATATGTAAACCAATGGTTAACTGTAGAAAGAGGATATTAAAGTCTAAAAAGATATCTTAAAGGTAACAGAAAAGTGAAAGAACAAATATGTGTCTCAAATAACTATTTCATTTTGCCTTTCATGAAATATTACCAGCTCTTAAACATATGTGGAAAAGGGGAAATGTCAAAAGTCAAATAAATCAGAAAGTGCTCAGTAAAATTCAAGGATGTACTTAAAACAGTGCATATTTCTAGAGGAGATTTAGTTGCCCAGCAATATGACCCAGAAGGTGCAGATATTTTTGTTGCTTTTGCCTCTATACAAGCCCCGCCCCCATTATTGCAGACCTATCAGTGTCCTTCATTTGCTGCCATTACTGTTCACCTACCATTACTTAGCACATAACTTTCACATTAGGACTCTCAGGTTTCAACAAATTTATAACACAAACCCACCATGGTAACCAGGCAGGCTGATTTAATTGTCCTAAACATTCCTCTGTGTACTATTTGTTCAGAGTTTTTTCCTCCTTAACTCTAGTTGTTCATCATTTTCTCTTCCTTAAACCTGGGCAGTGACTGTTCATTTTACTTTTTACATTTAACATATTGCCCTTTTATGAACAATGTCATAGAGCTAGAATCACACACTTTTTTCTGATTGTTTCTTTCATCGAATATTAACATACATTTTAATATCCTCTGTGTTCTTGCTTGTTGTAGCGCCCTACTTCTACTTTCATGCTGAAAACTATTTCATTCTTGATACCTCTGTGAGTTTTTCAGGTGAAAGCATGTACATGCCTAGATTATTTCCTGTAAATGTTTTCACATAAGTTTAAAGAAAATAATTGTCTTTGATTGTTCTTTGGTAAACAATTACTTTTCTGTGTCTCTTAGATTAGATATTTGAAATTTATTTCATAGATCATTTTAATCAGATTGGGTATTTAAAACTTATTTGATAGATCATTTTGATCTGTGTGTTACCTGCTTCTGCCTTTCCTATTTGTCACTAGGAAACTTCTACTGATGATGGTCAACTGATATGTAAAGGAAGTTTATGTTCTTCTGCCTATATCCCATATTCTGTCAGGTTCAGGCTTCACTTTGATATACATTTAGTTATCTTATCTCATATTTCAAAACTGGGTGTGGTGATTCACGCCTATGAGTCCTGTACTACGGAATCTGAAGAAGGAGACTTGCGTCTAGTCTGGTACCCACCTAGGCTACAGAGTGAGACCATGTCTTAAAAAGAATCAAATCTACACACATCAAATCTCATTAGAAGTACATAATTTCTGTTGTAAAAATGTGTCTTAGTAACTTCATTAATGTTGATTTATGTTCATGAAAGAGTATTAATTTTGTAATTGATCAGTGTTATTGATTTAAACCAGAAACAAAATATAATTGTTTAATAAAAATTAAGTCCACAATGTACAATTTCATATTATAATGTAAAATCTTTATGGAAGGAATGTTTTAATATTTGGCTAATGATTTTCCTGTCTTCTTGGATATCCTTTTCTATTCTTAATTCAAGATATTAAAAGGTATACAGTAGTTGCAAGATATGTAAGAATGTGACAAGGATATTTGTTAATTTACTAAGTGATATACCTAATATCTAAGAAGGTGAAATAAGCCATTAATCAGAATAGATATAGTAAAGAATTAAGAGTGACATGTAAAAGACTAAGGAACCCAGATCAGACTAGTCCCCTAAAGTTAATTTGTCTTTCCCACTTTTATTGTGTGTACATGTGAAGTCCTGAGTCAGTGGGACATTTGTGCTTCATACCATAGCAACTGCTAGTCAGCTACTGCTAACTGAAGTGTGGCATGTGTGTGTGTGTGTGTGTGTGTGTGTGTGTGTGTGTGTGTGTGTTCTAGAGAATTCAGCATAATGTTAAATAAACTTAACTGTTAGTTACTTTTCTATTACTATGATATGACATTATGACTAAGGCATTTATTTAATTAAGAGAAATTAACTGGAGACTAACAGTTTTACAGAGTGAACCTGTGATCTTAATGGTGGGGAGCATGGCAGTAGGCAGGAAGGCTTGGCATGATAGCAGTTGCTGAGAGCTTACATCTTCAAAAACAAACACAAGGCAAAGAGAGCTAACAGGAAAGGCAGGAGCTTTTGAAACCCCAAAGCCCACCCCCAGTGACACCTCATCCCACCAGGCCACACCTCCTAATCCTTCCCAAAGAGTTTTCAAACTAGGGCAAGTATTCAAACAATGAGACTCCCAGAGAGCTAGCATTCTCATCCAAACCACCATACTTGGTGTCGAAGAATGAAGCAATTGGTTTTGTTATATCTGATTATTAAATCGGGCATGGGAACATGCTGCTGCTTTTTAAATGCTAAATATAAGGTGATCAAGAACCTGCCATGATAGTGAGTGACAGAGAAGTGGTTTCCCCCTTCTTTGTAGTATGTAATCTTATTCTAGAATTTAGCTGAAAATATTAACATGAAAATAACATAAATCTACTGGTAGTAAAAGTCACTGTTTGTATAAGGATATTGAGATGAGAGGCTATGGATTGCAAATTCCCATTATTTATTATTAGGAATATATTTTGGGGCACATTTGTCCTATATGCTCAATATATTTATTTGTAATCGGTATTATTTATAATAATTATTTAAAATGAAATCATAAGATTGTAATGAGAATTGAGTGGTATTTTATGAGAAGTGCATGTAACAATGCTATATAAGGTTATTAGCATATGAAATTATACCACTATAATTAGTTGAGTTAAAGGTCAATTATATGAGAGTAATATAGGTAAAGTTTTCATAGGTAAAAATAACACGTTAAAAAACATGACAGAAATTAAACATGTGTTCCAGTTCAGAGCAGCCTCTCCATAAGGCAGATTTTATGAGGTCAGCGTTGGATGTGAGAAAGACAAAGTTTTTGTATCTCATGGGTAGGATTTGGCAGGAAAAATAGGCAGGGTTACAGAAGCAGAATGTAAGCACGACAAGTTAGTTCTAATGACCTCCTAAAACAAAGACATGACTGCAAGGTGGGCATAACAACAAGTAATCATAACAAGGTAGCCATAACAGGTAGTCATAGCCATGGCAAGGTAGTCAAAGTTGTTCATATCACCTTTTGAAACAAGCTTAGGGTTGCAAGATATTTATATTTAACTTTTTGAAACAAAGACATGATTGCCATTCCTGAAACAGGCTGTACAGCATAATTTATAGTTAAGGTTACAGGTACAGCATAGTTAAACATTTAAGAAACAGAGGTTTAATCATAAAAGGAATAAACCTAGTTTGTCTTTATTATAAGATGGATATTAAGCCTAAGATGGAGGCAGCCTGATTCTTCAATAAATTCAAGAAACTTTGCATCAAGCCCTTAGTGTTATTTTATTTTTAAAATAATACTTTGTCTTATATATGGCAATATAATTTTCATATAAATAACACTATAATAGAAAGATTTGATATATCCTTTGTATGTAAGGGGACATAATAAAAAAAAACTGCCAACACAATAGCTCCATTATTAGGTGTAAGGTTTTTTATTAGAAGTAAGAGAGAGACAATATTCAGAGGCATCTGGAAGAGTACAGAGCAAAGAGAGAAAGAAGTAGACTGGACATAGACAGGGCTATGTATGGCAAGAGAGCTGGACAGAGAGCTGGAGCTAGAGACATAGCAAAGGCTGGGGGGGGGGCAAACCTTGCCATTATATAGAGAACAAAGCAGTACTGTGAGAAAGGAAGCCTGTGGAGGTGTGAAGGTTTAGTTGGCTAGAATGGAGGTTTTGAGATGTACAGCAAGTACTTGTGGATAGGGACTGAGGAATCCTGGAAGCCAGCATGGTCCTTGATATGCAGCAACCAGCTTAGACCAATGGAGAAAGAGCCATGTCCCTTCTGCCAGAGGCAAGAAAAAAAACTGATGCCTTATGTGACACAAACCTGTTTTAGAAGTTCTTGAGGAATGCTGACTTTCATCTAACTACTATAAATTCTTCTGTAGTCCAGCTTGAGTTTATTTCTAGACATATGGACTTCCTGAGACCTAACAGCTTCAAGAAAAGCAAAAAAGAAAAAGAACACATCAGGTCACAAAACACTTGTCAGAACAAAAGAAAATCACTTTTTCTAAATTGGGTCAGTATAACAAATGTATCGAACATCCGGTCATGTATACTTTCTGTTGTATTAATGGTCAATGGAATTAAAAATAAAACCCAGCTCCCCAATCACTCCCTCAAGGAATCCCTCAGTACCTTCCATTTCCCTTAAAATTTGTCCACCTGATGCAATCTATTATAAATACTGAATTTCTATTTAATATCAACTCAACTTTAAAACTTTTCTGTTTCCTGTCTCTATCTCAATTTTCAGGAGTAACAGACACTAAATGTTGAGGAAACTGGAATAGGCCTACTTTTCAAGATCTGTACACATTTCCTCATTACTCATATTTGTGTTCAATCCATAGTAAGAATCCCAGTGTCCTCAGACACCTTTTCTCTATGACTTTTAAGAAATCTCTCATTCTCTGCTTCTTGTGTCTGGCCCAATCTGCTCGCACCATCATTCACATTGTGCTCCCTCATCTGCAGCTAAAAAGACTGAGCATTTAGACAGTAACAGTCACTGATTTTCCCAGGTCCCTGAGTACCTTGTGCACAAGACTATATACTCTGTATTGCCCTGCTTTTTGGAGGTACCTAAGTATGTTTCTCTTCTTCATGAGACTGTAGAATTGAGGAGTCAAGGCCTGGAACTTTGTTTTTCAGTTTAGTATGTTAGTGTTGGGAAAATAATATGACTGTTGTTTTCCACAATTAATTTCTACTATTTCTCCTTTTCTCCAAAAGCATATATTTTCTACACATACCATGCTTGCTAATCACACACAGTGTTTCTAAAATGTGAGAATTTGCATTTTATATTCAATTTAATATTTGTGTCATTGTAAAGCAAAGATGATATGACTAATATCAATATTAATTGAAGCATTTTCTAATGAAATGTTGCTCTTATTTGATCATTTAGTATTTCTGATGTTGAAAACTATATACCATTTAACAATCTGCAATTTTGAAGCTCTCCATATGTGTTATAATTGTTAATCCCAAAGTTAGGAAGAGAAAGACCACCAACCCAAATCATTGTGGCCAAATTAATTAAGGAAGGCAATTAATTAAAGCAAGCTTTTCAATTCCTACACGTGCTTCCTCCTTTCAAGGCAGGTGTTGGTTTTTACGGCGCTCTTATCCTGCGAGGAAAGGTCACAAAACAGGACAGAATCCACTAACAAGAGTTTTATTAAGATAAGGAGAGAGGGATAGATGTGCACAGGCCTGCAGAAAGACACATGTGTGAAGGGGACCAGGGAATCATGGCACCTGCTTATAGAGGCTGAGCTGCACCTGTGCATACAGGCCCATATGGCTATTCCATGCTGTGTGCTTTATACAACCACATAAAGCCGCAGGGTCCTGGGTCACACAAGACATTTTGACCCAGAAATGACTACACAGAAGTGACTAGGTCCCACCAGGCATGCACGACCATGCCCAACCGTGGGGGTGTTTTGGGAATTTATATCAGCAGGTTCTAGCGGTCAATGTTGAATGTGAGGAAGACGAGGCTTTTCTAACACAGGAGTAGAAGGTTTCTAAACGGGGTGTTACCAGGAGAAATAGGCAGAGTTATAGGAGTAAGACATTGTAACAAGTTAGTCCTAATGACCTCCTGAAACAAAGACATGGTTGCAAGGAGGGCAAACAAGGTAGTCTTAAGTGGTCATCATATAACTTTTTGAAACAAAGGTAGTATTGCAAAATGGTTATAACAACTTTACAAAGCAACGACTGCTGTTCCTGGGACATGTGGTATAGAACTATTTGTAGTTAAAGTTACGAATGAGGCATAGTCCAATCCTTTAGAGACAGAGGTTTAATCATAAACAGGAATGAACCTAGTTTGTCTTTATTATAATATGACTTTCAAGGCTAAGATGGAGGCAGGGTTGTTTTTCATAATCTCTTCCTTCTTCCAGTGAGGCAAACTTTTAAAATTGCTTTTATATAAATAAGGAGATGGCCACTCCAAGTATGGCTGAGGGGAAGGTTTTTATTGTAGATGTGAGGGAGAGAGAAAACAGCCAGGAGGCATCTGAAACAGTCCGGAGGAGAGAAAGCAGCAGAGTAAATATGGCCAGCAGACTAGACTGGGCCATGAGACGAGAAAGAGGGAGGGAGAAGACGGAAAAAGACAGAGAGCAAATGAGCAAAGGAGACCAAGAGAGAGAGAGTCTTGAAAGCACATAGCCCAAACAGTAGGGTTACAAGGGAGATAAGCTAGGGAGGGAAGCCCATGAGCTAAAGAAGTTTAGGGTAGGGAGCTGGGTGAGAAGAGCTGAGAAGAGCCAAAGGTACTTGTGATGGTGAGGGAACAAGGACTTCAGGGGTCCAGCCCCTCAATAGCCATCTCACAGGATCTGGGAAGAATCTACAAAAAACTGATAATCTAATCTTTCACAATATTAAATGAATCTATGTAGACAAAACTCTTTAGTTCATTTGCTGTATTGTTCTGAGTCGGTTCTCTTCTCTACATGGCTTCAGTTCTGATCTCACTCCCAGCTCCTCTCTGTCCCTTCTCCTCTGTCCTTTCATAACACTAACCCTTTTTCACCCAAGTCCTCCTCATCATCCTCATCCTTTTCCATCCTTGTTCCTACCCCTTCCTCTCTCAAACTGGTCTCTCTCCTACCCACAGCTTGACTCTTACAATACAATGCAAATTTTCCAAGGTCCCTACAAGAGTCATGATAGCCAGCTTCATTGGCAACCCAAAAGGGGAGTAAATAGAGGAGGTGGGGTCAGATAAGCCCTGGAATACATTAGAAAGGGTGTTTATGTGCTCAAAATATATTCTTATAAGTAGTTAGGTGAAACATTACGAGTCTATCATATGTGCTCAAACTACAATCTTATAGGTGGTTAGATAAAAGAGTCTATAAGTCACTAAAATAAAACTGTGTCTATTTTCTATGCTGCCATGTACTGTCAGGGTGGGGTAACTCTGCTTGGAGCTAGGAATCCTGCTCCATAGCTACATTACATGTGGTATGCAAAAAAAAAAAATCCTTTTATTATTTCATTATTTTTTATTATTTTTTATTTTTTGGTTTTTCAAGACAGGGTTTCTCTCTGTGTAGCTTTGCTCCTTTCCTGGAACTCACTTTGTAGACCAGACTGGCCTCGAGCTCACAAAGATCCACATGCCTCTGCCTCCCAGGTGCTAGGATTAAGGCTTGTGCCATCACTGCCTGGCAATATTAAAAAACAAAAACAAAAACAAAACAAAACAAAACAAAAACAAAAAACAAAAAAAAAACATCCTTTTGTTCTGAGTCAATTGCTCTGGAATACCATTTGGGCTGCCAGAGAAAGGAGGTTCTGAGCTTCATTTGCACAAGAAACATGCACCTAGAGTACCCTGTCTCCTAGGTGATGTCTCTGGAAGGGTGTTTACCTTAATTCAAGAGACTGTTTGCAGTTTTGGCCTAGGATGTTTGAGAAGAATTTCAAGTAAAGTACACTTTTGAAAGTTCTTAGAGCAGTTATGAGTGCACATGAAATTCACAGCAGGAAACAGCTGATATATTAAAAGCCGAATAACACCAAATACTCCTTGAGATTTGGCTTAATCCTCTGGAAGGCCCTTAGCTTCTTCCAGATATTAGCTTTGTCATAATCAGCTGAATTCATACTACAATCTTGCAGCTCTTAAGAGTGAGGGAGAGTAACAGGCACCACAGATAGTCATTCATCCAGAGTTTCTTTTGGATCTGACAGCTTTCCAATTTATTTATTTATTTAGGTTTCTTTGAGACAGGGTTTCTTTGTGTAATTTTGGTGACTGTCCTGGATCTCACTCTATAGACCAAGCTGGCCTTGAACTCACAAAGATCCGCCTGGCTCTGCCTCCCAAGTGCTGGGATTAGAGGTGTGCGCCACCACCACCTGATAGGTTTAGAGGGGCATCCCATGGTTGGCACAAGCACTGAAGAGGCTGAGGCCGGATGATATCTTATGTCTGATGTCACACTGTCCTATCTAGTATGCTCTAAGCTACCCTGCTCTGCTATATTACATGACCCTGTCAGAAAAAAAAAAAAAAAAAGAAAAGGTAATACATAATAGTACATTCAAATGATACCAATGTATAAGAAATAAACTTTGAACATATCTGTCTTCTGGTTTTCTCAAAACAGCAATTTAATATCTACTTTTTGAACATTTTAAACAAAGGAAAATGTGCCATTTCTACATATTCTTCTGTAGATGTCTTTTCCCACCTAACAATATCTCATAGGTAACCTCCTGTATCAGCATATGCTGATCTGTCTCACCCTTGACGTTTTCTTTTTGTCTGTAATCCTCAATATCCAAACCACTAACAGACACATAGACCTCCCTGTAAATCTATATAGAGTCATTACCCATCATATAGCTATTCTAATCCAGGTTCTATCTCCTTTCACCTTTCAGGAACATTTAAACCGACATTCCCTGTTCATCTGCCTCTTTCAGACTGTAAACTAGTCAGCAGCTAGAATGATCCATTAAAAATGTTAGCCATATCTTGTGATTTTTTTTATGGCAGACTCCTGCTGTGCTTACATTCTTAGTATCAAATGGCAGGATCCCCTTTGTAGCCTGCCAGCACCCTAGTGATCATACTTCCCCACAGGTCTCTTTGAATCGCTTCTCTCCACTCCTACCCTTTAAACTGAGCTCTAGTCACACTGTCCCCTTAAGTTTCTCAAATAAACTCCACTTGCTCTTGTGCCTTTTGATCATACCATTTTCTCTTCCTCTCAAGTTCCCCCACGTACCTCCTTGGTTTGCACTTTAGTCAGATTTCAAATATCACTGCATCAGAGAAATGATCTCCATTATCTAATAACAGTATACCTCCTTGTTCACTCACCCTTACCTTACCTTATTTCAGTTTTCTCTGTAGCCCTTTAACCTTGATTTTTTTTCTCTTTTTATTTTCTTTCTTTACACATGGCCTGAAATTTATATACTTCATGAAATCAGAAAATTTGTCTTGTATAAAAATTTTTACTGGTATGCACTTTAAGAATACTGTTTGGTGGAAAATTGATTCTTAACAAATATTTATTGAATGAATAATTATGTAATTTAAAGAATAATGAAGTATATTAACATCTATAATATATTCATAAATATAAATAACCGTAACATTTCTATAATGGTAGTGCAGATATTTCATTTGTTTCAATTTTTCACTTTGGAAATGTTGTTAAGTGAATTATTGTTATATATTTTAGACAATAATTTTCTAGTACTAGAAATACTATATCTAAAAGTATACAAATTTTTATGTTGATGCATGTTGACAAACTATCCTCCAAAACAATGGATCATACGAATCTTTATAGTCCTGGGTGCTTTTATCCTTATTATGTTATACCTCTCACACATTTATTCAGATTTGTATATCCATGCTAACTTCACTTTTATTTGCATATGTGAATTGGCTCCACATTTATTCAAACTGTTTATGGTATTTTGACTCCTATGAAGGGGATATTTATGGCATTCAGTAATATGTATCTTCCAAGGACGCATAAAGGGGACTGTTATCAGGATATGAAGAATTTTCACTAAAATTGTAGAAAGTATGATGTTTGTGTTCCATTATGCCAGTACATATAGAGACTTCTCTATTTTCATTGCATTGTAAAACTACAAACAGGAATATATGATCTTTATAAACATAGGTTAGGCTTGGACTTCCTCTGTGCCCCACTGCTTTGTGAAAAGTCTTTCTTTATTGGCAAAATCAAACACAAACCGTCAGGCAGTGTGGCTCATGCCTTTAATCCCAGCACTTAGGAGGTAGAGGCAGACAGATCTCTGTGAGTTTAAGGCTAGTCTGGTGTACAGAGCTAGTTCCTGGACAGCTAGAGCTGTTACAAAGAGAAACTCTCTTGAAAAACAAAACAAAACAAACAAACAAAAAACACATATACACACAAACAAACAAACAAAACCACTATAGGATACAGACAAGTGTAGAAACAAATTTAGAAATAAAAGTTGAAGTTGGTACTTATTCATTATAAAGTATTTTTACTTCAAAAATGAAAATCAATTTTAAAAAAAATCTCTGATACAGAATGAAATATCATTTTATTATCCATGTCAGTAAATCCAATATTTTCCACTTTCTTGTGCATTATGTTAATGATTTTTCAGATGAATGCATTTTAATTAAAAGACAGTTGTCAATTGAAAAGTGTTACTCACAAGCAGGCACAAATACAAACTCTGTTTAAATGGTATTTAAAAATGCTTTGAAGAAATCATCAGAGGACTCTTTTTCTAGTAGCTGTAAGGGATAAAGTGTATAGAATGGATCTTTTTTCAGTTGTAGGACTCAGTATTCAGTAGGAAAGGGACACATGAGCTTGTGTCCTCTTCATCTCAAAGCTAATGTCTCATCAGGTCAGGGTCAAAGGTTGATAAGTTAAAAAAATATTCCACAGTGTAAAAGGAACATAAAATGAGATCTTAGAACATTATTCAGTTAACTATAAATCTTTTCACAAGAATCCTTCCAAGGGTTCTGAAGAATTAACGACCCATATATAAAGAGAAGTGGCTGAGGATGGTAATTAGAAGAAATTGTTCCCTTCACATTCTTTAGTCTTCAAGTTATTGAAAAACTGCTGGGATAGGGTGCATAGGTCAAATTAACTACTTTCCAATTAGTGAATTAAAATGTTGCAGAACATACTGGCAGCCATGACCCAGCTGACTGACTAAACAGATTTCTAATATACGTGTTTCAAATGGAAACACATGATACATTTACCTCAAAGCTGGAACCCAGCTATCAGAATTTTTAACTTCTGAGAGGAAAATTAATAGATGCAGTCTGCATTTTCACTCCTTATAATTGAGTATTGGGATTTTGCAATATAAATAATATATGCATGTCAAGAGTTTATTATAGCATTGAGAATTCCTTGAACTGTGGCTATTGGCCTCCTCTCTTTTAGGAAAGCATTAAGATAAAATTCTGTTAAAAATTGAGAAGCATCAATTGAGAAAATGCATCAGTAAGATTGGCCTGTTGGTAAGTCTGTGGGATATTGCCTTGATTATTGGTTTCTGTTGGAGGCCCATCCAACAGTGGGTGGTGTCACCCCTAGGCAACTAGTCCTGGGTTATGAGAAAGCATGTTGAGTAACCCATGCAGTGAGAAAATAAATAGCATTCCTAAATGGCCTCTGAATTAGCTCCTGCCTCTTGCATTAGTCCTGACCCTGTTTGAGTTTCTGCCCAAACTTCTCACTGTAATGGACTGTGAAATGGAATCATAAGCTAAAACAAACTCTTTCCTTACCATGTTGTTTCATCAAAGCAACAGAAACCCTAATGAAGACAACAGGTTTAGAAAAGCTTCAGCACAGTTATGTGAAAAACATAAGTTGGATGAAGTGAAATACAGATTTAACTAAAGTACATTTAACACAGTGAGAATAATGTGGAGAATAATATAGATACTGTTAAACATGAGTGAATATTCACAAAAATTGAAGAGGATTTGGAAAACAATAATGTGGTGATATTGTAGATAAAAACAAAGCAAGATTGAGCACAAAAGAAATTTGTGAGTTTGCAAAAAATACATAGAATATAAGAAAGAGAAAAATTGTGTGTTGTTCATATCAAATGGTCAAAGACATTACCATTAATCATGGAGCTTCTCAAGGTAATTTTGAAATTCTAACTAAATAAAGATATAAAATGTGAGCTTCAATAACTAGAAATGTTTTTACATATAGTAAAGCCTTAGTCATTTTCAATAACAAGCTATTTTACCATAAATGGGATCTGCTCTTGAAATAGACCAGAAACTAAGAGACTCCTTTAACAGAAAAGTATAATGGAAACTAGTAACTTTCAATCCCTACTAATTCCTGTCATTGCATTTCTGGTGGGATTGTAAAAATAATAACATGTCTGGGGGAATATAAGTCTTACCTTACTTCTTAGTAATTAATGAAACAATATTTTTAAAAATTGTTCATTTTGCCAGTTTAAGTACAAAGAAGTATCCTGATGACATATGAATTAACTTTCCCTCTAAAACTAAGCTAATAGACCACAAAAACTAGAGAATATGTAATAAAATAATGCCTTATATGATAACATCAAGGGAATTGCAAGGGGTTCAACAGTTTAATATGTAGGATTGTTCTCAGTGTTTCTGGTTAATATGACTCAGTTTCTTAGTAGATATCAGACTCTTCCTTTCAACTTTTCTGTCCTGTTTCCTTTAAGATTTCTGACTCTCATTTTATTTGCTAGTTCTCTGACTTTGAGAAGTGTGGTGGTTCAATTGCATATGGCTCACTTTCTTTAACTATAGAACAAGTCTATTATTTTATTGAACTTCTGTGAATATTCAAAATAATGGTATATGTGAAGCCTTTACTGTTTGTACTCATTCAATAAAAATTATAAATAATATTAATTAAGTGCCATTAATATTAGTGATAAATATGACTTCAATTTTAAGCAGTCAAAGTTACTTAGCAGCCCTAAATTTTGGTTATTGCTAAAATGTAGTGTCTGTATGGGTGAATCTCCTGTAATTGTTTTGCATATATGTTAATGGTTGTATGTGTTTCATGTGATTTTCAAATGGACTATTGTGGGATCCTTGCTCCTACTTTTAGAAGAGTTCTTAGTTAGAGGCGAGAGTAATGACGAAATATCAGGTAGAAAAAGAGACCTAGCCAATGAGAAGAAAGACAGAAACATGGGATAGCTTTGGGAAAGCCTGAAGCAATACCCAACAGCCTCAAAGGTTTATTCAAAAAACTTTTTATAACATGCCAACAGGAGAGGCAAAACACCATCCCTTTGCAAGATCAAAGCACACTGTGCAGCCAAATATAGACCCTTCCAAACACCTGGCAAACACTCTTGTGACCAAAGCATCTCCTTATGCAGCCCTGCTGGGTAAAGTAAGCTCAGATTCTCTGACCCTGAGTAAGTTCTCACTAGGAAACCTCTGTGGGCTCCCACAGATCATGATACAGCAAGTTGGCAGTGGGGATCAACTTGGATGGCTGTAACAGAGCTAGGGAGCTTCGATGATGGTTTGAATTATTTTTAGCAATATGGATGAAGAAAAATATACACATTGTGCAGATGTTCACAAAGTAAACCTAATATGAACAGCTATGACACATGTCTTTTAGAAATGGGAGATAATACTGACACCTAAACTTTGATCTTGGTTTTCAAATAGATTATTGTCATACTCATTAAGATATCTGTATATCACAAGACCATATCAGTGGATAAATACTATGAAGGGATGTTTTTTATGCATACTGCTAACATGGATGGGAGCAATTTCATTAGGCTCCACCCTTAGATGGAGAATTACAGACAATCAATGATGATTAATAAAGTGAGATTCAGCCTTTGCTACTGATGAACCCTCTGACAGTCTCAGTGTTCACCCCTAAATTACATACACATATAATATATTATATGTGTGTATCTGGAGTTTTCTCCAGTCCCGCTCAGGCCCGCAGCCAGTCAGACCCAAATAAACACACAGAGGCTTATATTAATTAAAACTGTTTGGCTTAATGGCTCAGGCTTCTTGCTTGCAAGAGCTTACATCTTAAATTAACCCATTTCTATTAATCTATAAGTTGCCACTTGTCCCATGGCTTACCTGTATCTTACATCTTGTTTCTCATGGTGGCTGCTGTCTTGTCTCCTGACTCAGCCTTCCACTTCCCAGCTCAGTTGGTAGAGCATGAGACTCTTAATCTCAGGGTCGTGGGTTCATGCCCCATGTGGTGTAGATGTAACCGGCTTGTTAAATAAGAAACACAGAACCGATTGCAGAGTTAAAAACCACAAGGTCAGAGCAAGAGCAGAAAACCTTACCCTTCACTGCTTCTGCTGTTCTTCATCTCTGCAAGAGACCTATTTCTGTGCATCCTGTCTATTTAAAGACTTTCTGTTCTGTTTTCTCATTGGTTGTAAACCCAGCCACATGACCTCCTCGTCACTGCCTGTTTGTACAGACCTCCAGGTCTTCTATGGTTGGTATTGAGATTAAAGGTGTGTGTCTGCCATTCTGGCTGTGTCCTTGAACACACAGAGATCCGCCTAGCTATGCCTCCCAAGTGATGGGATTAAAGGCGTGCCCCACTACTGCTCAGCTTCTGCTCTGACTTGCTCTGACCTCAAGGCAACTTTATTGACATACAAATAAAATCACATTTCAATACAAATAAAATATCACTATATTTCCCCTTTTCTATTTTAATAAAAAGAAAAAAAGGAAAAGGTTATAACTAATATAAGAAAAACTATATATAAAAGTACAGTAACTATATATACCATATATACAAACAATAAATACCTAAACAATGTCTAGTCCATTTGTATTTGACAAATTCAGAGAAAATAATTCCATTATCTATCCTATTTTGGTAAGTCCAGAATGTACCTGATTCACCTTTTATCCTAACTTATATTGCTAATGGAACTGTCTTATAACGTCTTTCAAATTTATACACTTACAGCTCTTAGTGAGTTTTTCTGAAATCCTTAACAAATATAATTATAACTATAACTAACTGATCTTCAACTCCCTCCGAGACCCAAGAAGGAAATAATACTACCTAATAAAAAATAAAAACAAGAAGTGCATGCAAGCAGCTTCCAAAAAAAAAAAAAAAAAAAAATGTGAGTTGACAGAAACAGCCAGCTGCCTGGACAGTCACCTGAGGTTTCTCCGCAGTGTTGGGGCATCATCTTCAGCCTATAGGCTTAGCGTATCTGACAGACTCTTTTGTGAACTAGGATGTATACAAGGTCAACAGTTTGACCTCACATTTGGTGAGAACAGTCCATGTACCAGAAACACCTGAATTCCATTAGTGTTATGTCATGATTCAGGATTTTAAATTCTGGAAATTATTGATGTCTTTTCAATTCAGCTGTCCATTTTTCTTGGCTGTGTATATGTGGCTTCATCTTGGCATCCTGTTCTTCTCCACATCCCTCTATTAAACACCAGTCTACTATTGAGAAGGGTGAGCTTAGTTATTCTTCAAGAATAACTGTTTCATCTGCTGTTCCATTGCACATCAGAAGCCATTGGCCCACTCCCTGTTCAGCTGCCTTCGAAGAAAAGGACACGGTACCTTTTACAGATTGCAAAGGTCACTCACTTCAGGGATGGTGCCATATTGTCTTGGCTTCAGAAGATGCCTTTTGTTAAAGCCACAACCACACTTGTTTTGGCAAGCATTGGTAGTCCTTGGTTTCATGTCCTGTCTGTCCTGTTTGTCAGCAGTTGATTAGAGGATACTTTGTTGTCCAGTGGCTAACTTTTGCCACAATGAAAGTTAACTCCATATGCAGTTTCTTCAATGCCCGTATTTTCTCTGAAGTAGATTGGTACTGCCAGGAGCCGACATGTCTCATAGTCATAGCAAAAAAAGAAAAATTCTTAAGTTATTAAAACATTTTAAATGCCATATTCTGTAGATCTCTGAAGGGTTTGAAGATGACCTGTCTATCTAAAATATGTCTGTTTGATCTTGAAAACATACCTAATATGACTACAAGTTCAACTGTAATG
This sequence comes from Onychomys torridus, assembly GCF_903995425.1. NCBI lineage: Eukaryota > Metazoa > Chordata > Mammalia > Rodentia > Cricetidae > Onychomys > Onychomys torridus. Next base: position 39,032,838 of record NC_050454.1, on the reverse strand, counting down.
TCTAACCACTAACTTTCATTTCTATATATCCTAATAGTTGGTAATACTAACATTCAAGGATTAGCAAATTGCATTACATTGTTAAATGAATGGTATAAATACAATGTCTCGAGCAAGATTAGAAATACGTGTATGGTATATTCTAACAATCTCAATCTCAATAATAATTTGTATACAATATAAAACAATCCAATTGAATGTAAAGTATTTAAAACTAGTAATTGTCTTTTTTTTTTTTTAACAAGCACCTTTTGCCTAAGCCTTAACAACTTGTAACCAACCCTCCTAAACAATGAAAACTATCCCAGACCCAATACCCATAAAAAGACCAAAAAACCACCCACCCCACACCACCCCTTTGGGAATGTGGGCGTTGTATTCTTAAAATTGCTTCCTGCTGGGTATGGGCAAAGTTATCTTTATTCTGAAAAGAAAAATTTTGGGTTAATTGACAAATTCTAGGAAAGGTAACTATATTCTTTGTTATCCATAATGCCAAAGTTCAGGGTTTATCTCAAGTCCTTATTCAAGTAGTCTTTGAAACTGCATCATCTCAGCTAGCCATCTCAGAATTGCTTTAAGCACTTTGTAGTCCAAAGCTGATCTGTAGATGATGTTTGTCAGCTTAGTGATATTATTTTCCACATGGAATTGTCGTTGTGGGGCCTCATCTTCTTCCTAGAGATTTCAGTTGAAGTTAGGCCTGGCCGTGATTTCCTGCAGAAAACCGAAAAGAGACTCGAACACAAAGACATGTATAGGCAGCTAATTGAAGCCTTTTCTCTAGAATTAATTAGTACTCTATATGACCATTATTATCTTAACAAAGTTTAAAATATATATATATATATCTTGTAAATTTTGATATAAAATTCATACTTTAAGAAAAGTTTAAAGAATCAGAATAGAATCAAAGAATTGAGATTAGTAAAAGAATAGTCCCTTAATTAATTTGGTTTTTCTCCTGTCCCATGTCAGAAGATGGCTCTTTCTTCTGGTATGATACAAGGCGTTTTCAGTTTCCTTTTAACAACATGCTTGAGTTTAAAGGAGGAGAGAGCCATTCTCCAACTCCAAAATCAGCTTGAAGCTTTAATTGAACTGGGACTACAAGAAGACCAAGAGTATTAATTTTTTAGAGAAGAGCAGAAACAAACATTTAGAAAGATTTATGACATTTTGTAGATGATATACCAATAGGCCATTTACTCTTTTTCCTGGGACAGATGATTTGTCCTTTTCTTCAGTTGTCTCATTTGTCCAGTGTTCTTCAGATTCCTTAGCCTTCATTCTCCTAAAAGACAAAAACAAAAACACTTCCCCAAGACTAATTTTGGGGAGGTCCCCTTTTGGCAAGTTACATCTGATTAAATGAAAAGGCATGTATTAATGGTATAAGTGAGTTTAAACTTGATGGTCATGTTGGTTGATGAACTATCACCTCTTCTAATTAAGAGGTCTCTTGTTCAAATCGAACCTTTATCAGATTTGATGGTACCCATAGCTTATCTTCTCCTGCAGAAACAAAAGCAAAACCTCGTCCCCAACATAACACATACCCTGGTTTCCATTCTGACGTCAGCGCATCCTTGAAGTATATAGGCTGATTTAATTCTGTTGTTTTTTTTTTCTGTTAACCAATGTCTCTCTGCAGCTGTTGTTCCTTTCTCATTAGCATTGAGAAAATTCAAAGTTAATAGAGCATTGTGCAGTCTATTTCTGGGGGTTTTTGTTAACCCTTTCTGTTTATTTATCATGTCCTTTAGAGTTCTGTTGGATCTTTCTATAACTGCTTGGCCTATAGGATTATGTGGTATACCTGTAATATGCTTTATATTATAATAAGCAAAAAACTGTTTCGTTTTAATTGAGACATATGCTGGAGCATTGTCAGTTTTAATTTGTGCAGGTATACCCATGATGGCCATAACTTCTAGCAAATGAGTGATTATAGAATCAGCTTTTTCAGAACCTGAAGCAGTTGCCCATTGAAATCCTGAATAAGTATCGATAGTATGGTGTACATATTTCAATTTTCCAAATTCTGCAAAGTGAAACACATCCATCTACCAGATTTCATTCCTCTGAGTACCCTTTGGGTTACATCCTGCTGGTAATGGTGTCTGATTGTAGAAGGAACAAGTAGGACATTTCTTTACAATTTCCTTGGCTTGTTGCCAGGTTATGGAAAAATCCTTTTTTAAACTTTTACTATTGACATGATGTTTCTTATGAAATTCTGAGGCCTCCAGCACATTTCCTATCAATAATTTATCAATCTCATCATTACCTTGTGCTAGAGGGCCTGGCAGACCAGTATGGGATCGGATGTGAGTTATATATAAAGGATGACTCCTTTCCCTGATTGTATCTTGTAATTGAATAAATAATGAAGTTAATTCTGAAGCATCAGGGATAAATTCTGCAGTCTCAATATGTAAGACCACTCTTTCAGCATAATGAGAGTCAGTAACTATATTGAGAGGTTCTGAAAAATCCATTAATACCAACAGAATAGCATACAATTCTGATTTTTGAACTGAATTATAAGGACTTTGAACCACTTTACTTAAATTTTCTGATTTGTAACCTGCCTTTCCTTGTTTGTTGGCATCTGTATAAAATGCCCGAATTCCAGATATGGGTTTTTCACATACAATGCGAGGCAAGATCCAATCAGCTCTCTTTATAAGATCAATTCTATTGCTTTTAGGATATTTGCTGTTAATTTCTCCCAAAAAATTACTGCAAGCTCTTTGCCAAGGTTCACTTTCTGTCCATAGTTTTTCAATGTCCTCTTTAGTTAAAGGTACAACAATTTCTGCTGGGTCTATTCCTGCTAATTGACGAAGTCTCAATTTTCCTTTCAAAATTAAGTCAGAGATTTTTTCCACATAAGTTTTTAATTTTTTATTTGGTTTATTTGGTAAAAATATCCATTCTAATATAATATCTTCTCTCTCCATTAATATTCCTGTAGGAGAATGCCTAGAAGGTAAAATAACCAAAATGCAATCCAGCTTTGGATCAATACGATCTACATGTCCTTCATGTACTTTTTTTTTCTACCAAGGCAAATTCTTTCTCAGCTTCAGGTGATAATTCTCTTGGACTATTTAAGTCATTGTCACCTTCTAAGGTTTTGAACAAATTATTCAGTTCATCCTTTTTTACCCCAACAATAGTTCATAGATGAGAAATGTCCCCAAATAATCTTTGAAAGTCACTAAGAGTCTGTAGGCAATCTCTCCTAATTTGTACCTTTTGAGGTCTAATTTTTTTGTAGCTCTATTTAATATCCTAAATAATTAATAGAATCTCCTCTTTGTATCTTTTCAGGAGCAATTTGTAATCCCCAGCAAGGCAATATTTTCTTTACTTCTTCAAACATTCTTTCTAAAGTATCTGCATTTGAGTCAGCTAGTAAAATATCATCCATATAATGATAAATTATAGATTTAGGAAATTTTTTACATATCACTTCCAAGGGCTGTTGTACAAAATATTGGCACAGGGTTGGACTATTCAACATTCCCTGTGGGAGGACTCTCCATTGAAATCTTCTAACCGGTTGAGAATTATTGTAAGTAGGCACCATGAAAGCAAATCTTTCTCTGTCTTTCCTTTTAGGGGTATTGAAAAGAAACAGTCTTTTAAATCCCTAACTATGAGAGGTCATCCTTTAGGTAACAGAGTAGGCAAAGGAATTCCAGATTGTAGAGAGCCCATTGGCTGAATTACTTTGTTAATTGCTCTAAGGTCTGTTACCATTCTCTATTTACCAAATTTCTTTTTAATAACAAATTCAGGAGAATTCCATGGGCTAGTAGATTCTTCAATATGGTGAGCATTTAACTGTTCTTCTACCAGCTCTTCTAAAGCCTGGAGTTTCTCTGTTGTTAAAGGCCATTGATGAACCCATATAGGCTTGTCTGTTAACCATTTTAAAGGTAGAGCTGTTGGTGTCTTTGGAAGATCATCAGTTTTTGTGCACTGTTCTTGTATAATATAGATGGCTGGTGACCACTCATTAGAATAATACCTTCTAATATTTCTCTCATAAACATGTGCTAGTTTATGATTTATTTCTGAGGTTGGAGGGATGTTAATCTGAGTATTCCATTGTTGTAACAGGTCTCGACCCCACAGGTTCATGGCTATGTTAGCCACATATGGTTTTAATCTGCCTCTCTGTCCTTCTGGGCCTATACATTCGAGCCATCTTGCACTCTGTTTAACTTGAGATAATGTTCCAATTCCTAACAGTTGAACATTTACCTCCTGAAGAGGCCAAGATGGATGCCAAAATTCTGGTGCAATTATGGTAACATCAGCACCTGTGTCTACCAGACCAGACAACAAAACACCATTTATTTTTATTGTTAATTTTGGTCTTTGTTCATTTATAGAAGTTTGCCAAAAAAATTTCTTATTGTTTCTCCTGAATTTTCTGTTCTCTCTGTCTCAGTTGTTCCATTACTCTGAGTAGCCTGGTTTATTCCAATAGGCATTTGGTTATTTAACTGCTCTGAGTAGGGGTCTCCTCTACAATTGCAGGAAAGGTCTGTACTGGATTCACTGTAGGGGCCTGCCTGAGGCCCCTCTGGGAGTTTCCCAAAGACTGAGGCAAAGTATTACCTTGTCTGTCCCTTGCTGATCTACATTCATTGGCCCAGTGTCTTCCCTTACCATACCTTCTACATACTCCTGATGGAAGGGGCATTCTGTTGCCATTGTTCCTTGAAGAAACATTGTTTCTAGAAGTGCCCTGTTTACAGTCCCTTTTCAAATGTCCTTGCTTTCCACATCCAAAACATCTGACATTCCTCAGACCTCTTGAAATTGCTTCTCCTACCCACATATTATCATGATCATGAGCCTCAACATTAACCGTGTCTCTAATCCAATCTTCCAAGGGTGCAGATCTTGCCTTTAACGGCCGGATTATTCTCTTGCATGCTTCATTTGTGTTCCCAAAAGCCAAAGATTCAATTATTATCTGGCTAGCTTCTGAATTTGGGATGATTCTCTTTACTGCTGAACTCAGTCTTTGTAAAAAATCTGTGAAAGATTTTTTTGGGCCCTGTATAACCTTTGTAAATGACTCAGTTTTCTTCCCTGGTTCCTCAACTCTGTCCCATGCATTCAAGGCTGCCATTCGACATAGAATTATAGTTTGGATATCATATAAACATTATGTTTCTACTGCAGCAATGTGGGGTGCCAGATATTGGTGGAAGTATTAAGGCAACTCTACATAGTTAAAAGGGAGGTTTATTTTGTGTGGTAACTTACAAGTAAAGGGATAGCTTACAGGGTCTGAGAAAGGTGTAGCACAGTCCAGTGGTGTTCTCTGAAAAACTCTGCTTGGTCTATCTCCAGTGTCCAGGATACAGGAACCAAGAGAGCTCGCACATGAATCTCAGGTCTTAAGGGCTCCTGTCTCAGCCCTGCCTTGTAGGTGTGATGATTACCAGAAGTCTCAGTGGAGGAAGTACGGAAGTACTTCCAGGTCAAAGCTGGAAAAGCTACACCCTACATATGTGTGTGTGTGTGTGTGTGTGTGTGTGTGTGTGTGTGTATATATATATATATATGAGAGAGAGAGAGAGACAGAGACAGAGAGAGACAGAGACAGAGAGAGACAGAGACAGAGACCTACAGACAGACAGAGCAATAAATGGGCTCAGTAGGGTGTGTGTGTGTGTGTGTGTGTGTGTGTGTGTGTGTGTGTGTGTTGAGAGTTTGGTAAAAAGGCCAGGTATCTGGGTTTAAATCACATAGTTAGATATCATCTAGTAAGAAAATATGGGCATAGACATGTAATATCTGATTAGTTCATGTCAAGCTAAATTTTCCTGGTTATTAAATGATAAGCATCCATCCTTTGATTAACATGATTTTGGTTCAAACCTATATATATTTGGATCATTTCATATTATTTATATTATTTGATAATTGTCCAGTTATATTTTACAGAAGATATATCACTTCCCCCTTTGCAATATATGAGGGTGCTATTTTCACTAGATCTGTGTCTTGTCAACTATTTTGTCTGCTTGAAATTGCTTATGTGGGTTTTTCTTTTCCTACTGGAAATGATACAGGAAGCTTTTTATATGGTTAATAACTATTTTTATATTTTCTTTGGAGAAGTATTTACATAAATTGTTTACAGGTCTTCTAATTAATCAACTTATCTTTCTTTTGCATGGTTGGAAGATCAGTTATATTCTAGAGAGAAGTCTCTTCCCAGACATATGATTTTTAGAAAGCTTCTGCAATTTTAAGGTATTATATTCTATAAGATGGCCTTCAAAATAATGTATCATTTTAATTTTAAGGTACAATCACTCTAATTTTTATTTTATAGTTTGCTAGTTTTAATTGTATATCTAGGAAACTTCTTAGTGATCCAAACTGAATAAATCCAATGATATACTCCTACATGTTTTTAAAGTTTATATCAACAACAATATGTGTTTTTGCAATGAACATATTATTTATAAGACATAAAAGCCACCTATATGAACAAACAAAATTCTGTGTAGGAAGACTGAGGTTTCATTTAATATGTAACATCTGTGAATTTCCTTGGCTGTGCAAAGCATTTGCATAGGTAGAGAGAAACATCAGAGCGCAGAATTGAAGGAAAGATGGAAGTGACTTTAGGCACAAACTTTCAGATGCTGTTTGATTTCAGACTGTAGTGTCATCTGCACAGGACCTGTGACCTGACACAGGAAATGAAAACAATTGCAGGATATCTTGAGAGTAACTCAGAGCTGTCCCAACTCAACCCAGTAACTAGAGCTTTTGTAAACCAGTCTTCCAGGTCTTCTAGACTGGTTTGAGATTTGTGCTAATTCCTGCTGTGGATTTGGCCTTTTCTTCACTGATGGACCAGAGGTATACACCTCATGCAATAACAGAAGGTAGCATGGCTCAGTGATTTTTGTTATCAGAGCTGACTAACTGTGATATCAACCTGGTCTTGATATTCTTTGGATTTGTGGGCCCAGGGCCCTCTTATTGGCTCCATGTATGGACTATTAGGAACATCATGGACCCTGGACCACAGAACACATCCATTGTCTTCAGTGAGTTGTTTGAACTTGTCTGTCCATTTAAGCACAACAGTTTAGTATCTGTTTCTTTTATAGTTAAGTCTTGAAATACTGACTGTTCTATTACAGAATTCTATCATTCCTATTAAAATCAGTAATCAGTTTCATTAGCAAACCCTTGAAATATAGTCATTACAGGACAGTTTTTGAGTATGTTCTGTTTCTACCTCTCTGTTTCTCTGTCTCTATCTTTTTGTGTTTCTGGTTCTCTCCTCTTGAATGTGATTGGGTGTGTTGTTATTGCTACTTTTTTATTTACAGAAGTCTATATTTAGAGAACAACAAGATCATAGGCAGTAGATTCTCTAGTGTCATACTTAACCTATTTTATGCTATGGACTTTTCCATCAAAATTCCATTCAAAGACTTCTACCCTTTGATTTTGATTTTGATTTTAGATCATCCTTTCAACTCTGTACCTCAAAGGAGCATACTAACAGCATACCATGGCTCTTTCAGCTACCATTAAATTCCAGAGTCATTGGTAAATGCCCCGATGCCAATCAGCTTCCTCTGGTGTGACCTATATTCTTTCCTCTGTTGTCCATGGTACAAAGAACCCTTCCTGGGCCAAGTTTCACAGTTTTTGCTTGAACATATTAATCATTTTTTACATTTCTTTTGATGAATAACCCATTTCCTCTCAGCAAAGAAGAGTAACTTCTATAATTGGGTTACATTGAAAATTGTACTAGCTGTTGACCTTGAAATCTTAAAAGCAGATTAGAGCCAGCTTGAAGGAGACAGGTTTCATTTTATCAAGCTGCTGTTGAAGCAGTGTCTCCTTGTTTTTCAAAGTAAAGGGAATCTACTCTCCCTTAACAAGAACAGGTAAACAACTTTTGTAAGCCCAGAGAATTTAGCAAACTATGGGGAACTAAATGTCAAACATCTCCATCCATAAACCTTCATTCTAAAGCTTAAATTCTTTCTAGTCCTTCACTGACTTAAGTGTAAAGGATGCACCATGGTGGTGAGTTCGTCTGTCTCTTCAGTATGGCTCACTGCACAATCAGGTTTTGATCTTATTTTGCATGCTGACCTACTTTTAGGAAATTCAAAATTAGTGTCTTCATAAAATCTATTGTTAAAGCTTTCTATTTCAAGCTCTGCTGTGAGCTGGAGGTTGGCTGAGTCAATGGTGCCATTTCTCTTCCCCCAGTGTGTTGACTTTGCAGTGCTGTATACATGACCACTATAATCACTGTTGCAGAGTAACTTTCTCCAATCCACGGTACATCTATGAATGCCACCATTGCATCACTATAAGAAGACAGTTCACAGGGAAGAAAGAAATTGAGATACCTTAAACACTAGAGTTTCACTCTTACCATAGCAGTGAGGTCTTCACAGTTTTACACAATGACTAACTTACTAGATAATTATTACACTGATTGTCTTAAGTCTATGGCCTCCGAGATGTGTTCTGAGAGAGATGTTTGAGTGAAATGGGCTATTGTAATGTTTAGGAAGCATTTCTGGGGAACAGGAAGTAATGGAAAAAGAGGATGACAATATTGAATAGTGCTTTATTATGCTAACTAATGCTATAAATATTTGGAGCTAATCCTACTGTAACATTTAAGGAAATGACTTAAAGCATGTCTTATACACCAAATTCTGTGAGTTGTCTTTGGTAGTATACTAATTCCTTGCTAATTCTGACCTGTTTCATACACAGATAAGGGTTTTTATATCTTTGAGAGATTTAAGGACAACCTTCACATACAAAGCTGATATTAGAGAATCATGAAAGGTTGGAAAAACTGTGCAAATGAACAGTACCAAAAGTCAAGTTAGTATGTAATGCAGACTTGGCTTTCCCTTGTGTGCAAAAGTTCCCAGAAGGAAACCCTACCTACATTAACTATTCTTCAAAGACTTGTTAATTGATTTAAACTCCAGAATTGTGGAGCAGTTAGAATATTGTAGGTCCAAAGCCAGATTACAAGTTATGTTGGAATGTCTGTCATCCCTTAGTTGTCATTCACTGTCCTCCACTAAATCTAACCAAACATCCTTGAGGTTATCACGTGAAACTGTTTTAAGTTTATTAGCGGGATACCATTAGCATCCACCAACCTCCAGAACTAGGAATATCAGAGATCTATAGCAGGTATTTCCCCAGTGCTACAGCCCTCCCATCTGAACATCCACCAATGTATTGGAAAAGTGCTTTGATTTAGGACTTCCTTTGTTTTGTGTATTAACTTTATTTGTTAGTGTAATATCTTAAAAGGTATGACTGGAGAGCTGGTTCTATGGTTAAAAGTGAGTGCTGTCTTTGCAGAGGGTCTGAGTTTGGTTCCTAGGGAGTTCAGGTACAGCCTACAACACAATCAGCTGTAACCCCAGCTCTGAGAATTCTGACTCCCTCTGCTGGCCTCTGTTAGCACTGCACTCAGTGTAAAGAGAAAACTTTGTAGCAGGAATCTTAAAAGGTCTTATTAATAAAAACAAACCTGGAGCCAGGTATTGGGGTGAATGCTGGAAGATCAGAGAGACAGAACAGGCCACAGCTAACCTCACCTGGCCATTTTCTCAGCTGGATCCTGTTTCCTCAAATTGGAAGCCTCTGTGTCCTCATCCAAATGGATCTCAGCTGAACTGCTGCTCAAACGCCTAAAAGCTTAACAGGCTCTAGTTCCTTGGTCCTCACGCCTTATATACCTTTCTGCTTCCTGCCATCACTTCCTGGGATTAAAGGCATGTGTCACAATGTCTGGCTATTTCCAGTGTGGCTTTAAACTCACAGAGATCCAGATGGATATCTGTTTTTGGAATGCTAGGATTAAAGGTATGTGTGCCACCATTTTCTGGCCTGTATATCTATTTAGCAACTGTTCTGTTCTCTGACCCCAGATAAGTTTATTAAGGTGCACAATATAACATATAATAACTGACTATAATTTCTAGTCTGCTAGACTTTTAGATGACCCTTGGGGGCCCTGTAACAGAATTTAGCAACTAATCATTAGCGGTAATGGCTTGTCAATAACTAAAGAACAGAAATTAGTTAAGTAAGGAAGAAAGAAATGAAAAAGGAGGAAGGTGCATGGCTGAACACTTTTTTAACCAACAACTATTACAGAAGGAGTAAAACCAAAGAAAGAAAATCTTTTCATGGTAAGTGACACTCTAGGAAATCTTCATTAATTCATCATCCCAACACAGAACACCAGTAGGCAAATTTCACAGTAAACAAATCAGGTCTCCACCCACTCTGCCATGGACTTTAGATACCTACAAATGCATCATCCCCTATTTCTGTGATTTATGTTCCCAAACCCTCTCCAGGCTTTCTTCTTTAGATTAAACAAATCCTCTACAAGAATTTTAATTTTATTATATTAAAATCTATTGAAAAGTTTTCTATAGCAGGTGCAGGACTTGGACGTGTTTGGTGGTTATTTCTGTATCCAGAGTAAGACCCCAAGCACTCACTTACAGAAAGCTTACACTGCGTCTGTGTAGCGAGTCTTTCTTGTCAGACTTTCTTAGAACACCAGCCCCCAAATAATAACATGGAGACATACTATTAATTATGAAAGCTTGGCCTTAGTTTAGGCTTGTTCCCAACTGGCTCTTGTAACTTAAATTAACCTGTTTTTATTAATCTACACTCTGGCATGTGGCTTTTTAGCTCTCCTCCTGTGTATACCACTCCCTCCATATCTTGCTGGCATCTCTCACATGCCTCAGATTCTTCTCTAGTTCCTCTCTTTCCCTGGAAGTTCTGCCTATTCTCTCCTGCTTTTTAATAAACCAATCAGAAGCTGCCTTTCACACAGAGTGATCAAATATCTTACAAAATGTCTGTACTCAGATTTTTTTTTTTCTTTCTGGCTTGTTAAGGAAAATAAAACTGATATGTAAAATCAAATTCTAGGTAAAATGTTATCATTTACATGTGATGTTTTCTATACATGTTTATATAAAACAAATATCTCTGATAATTAGGTGCATATGAACCCTGGCTTTGGATAAAATATTACAATCATATCTAAAAAGCAATATAACTCTATACCCCAATTTGTTGGATATAAGTTGATATTTTTGTGTTTTTCTTTGTAACTGCAAATACCAATGATGATTTTCTTGATGTTTAATGTATGAGATCCAGTTAGACTGTCCAATTTTGGAAGAAAGGTAACCACTGAGACTGAAAGATGTGATTATTCTGTCTCTTAGTACTGATTGTCAATCCAGTTCCTTCTTATAATCAACCTTATAGTCAGAGTCAGTCAGGTTCTCTCTCTGTCTCTGTCTCTCTTTCTCTGTCTCTGTCTCTGTCTCTCTCTCTCTCTCTCTCTCTCTCTCTCTCTATCTATCTCTATCTATCTATCTCAAACACACAAGCACATCCCTTTTCATTTGTTATAAGTCAACTCTTCTGTTGTAATCGTGCTAAATATCTTTAATTTATATATGGCCTTAGACATTATGAACTTCTTTTTTGCACGTTATACTGGTTTTCACAAATGACATTGTATTTTAGGACTTATTTTTATTATTAATATTTTCATCAGGATTACAGATGTAATAGAACCTCAAATACTAAATTTCATGAAGCAGAATGGGAGTTTAATAAAGATATTGTCATATAGGCTTAAGCATGGGGCTTAAGAGAAACTTCAAAAGAAAATAAGACATATTCAGGGTCATGTGTGTGACCTTCTCAAATATAAGTCACAGAAAGTAAGACATGTTCAAGTTCGGGTACAGGCTGCTTAATGATACTCTAAGTTTTCTTGTCATCCATTTTTATTGCTACTCTAATCACAATAGCAAGAAATTGGAATCAGCATAGATATCTATCAACACATGAATGGATAATAAAAATGTAGTATGTATATGTAATAGAGTTGTCTTTGGCTGAAAAAAATGAAATTACTGAATTTGCAGGAAATGACTAGATCAGAAAAGTAGTGAGGTGACCCAAACTCATAAAGAAAAGAAACCATATGTTCATCTTCTTATGTAGACCCTAGCTTATGTAGAATATCATTTTAAGATGTGTTATATTTGTTTTTGCTATGGAGCATTTGTTTAACAATGCAAAGATGTATTACATTCTTTTATGTTGCATTTGTTTAAACTCTGTGAAGCTGTGTTACTGTGCCTGTATAAAACACCTGATGGTCTAATAAAGAGCTGAATGGCCAATAGTAAAGCAGGAGAAAGGATAGGTGAGTCTGACAGAAAGAGAGAATAAATAGGAGAAATTTGGGGAGAAAAGAAGAAGAGCAAAAGGGATCAACTAGGAGGACATAAGGGGTCCGCTACCCAGTCACACAGCCACCCAGCCACCCAGCCACCCAGCCACCCAGCCACTCAGCCACCCAACCACACAGCCACACAGCCACACAGCCACACAGCCACACAGCCACATTGCTACCCAGCCACACAGCCACATTGCTACCCAGCCACACAGCCACACAGCCACACTGCTACCCAGCCACACAGCCACACTGCTACCCAGCCACACAGCCACACAGCCACATTGCTACCCAGCCACACAGCCACATTGCTACCCAGCCACACAGCCACACTGCTACCCAGCCACACAGCCACACAGCCACACTGCTACCCAGCCACACAGCCACACTGCCACACAACCACACAGCCACACAGCCACACAGCCACACAGCCACACAGCCACACAGCCACACAGCCACACAGCCACACAGCCACACAGCCACACAGCCACATTGCTACCCAGCCACATAGCCACATTGCTACCCAGCCAAACAGCCACCCAGCCACACAGCCACACTGCTACCCAGCCACACAGCCACACAGCCACATTGCTACCCAGCCACACAGCCACATTGCTACCCAGCCACACAGCCACACAGCCACACAGCCACACAGCCACACAGCCACCTAGCCACATGGCCAAATAGCCACACAGCCACACTGCTACCCAGCCACACAGCCACACTGCCACACAACCACACAGCCACACAGCCATACAGCCACACTGCTACCCAGCCACACAACCACACAGCCACACTGCTACCCAGCCACACAGCCACACTGCTACCCAGCCACACAGCCACACTGCTACCCAGCCACACAACCACACAGCCACACAGCCACACTGCCACACAGCCACATAGCCACATGGCCAAATAGCCACACAGCCACACAGCCACACAGCCACACTGCTACCCAGCCACACAGCCACACAGCCACACAACCACACAGCCACACAGCCACACAGCCACACAGCCACACAGCCACACAGCCACACAGCCACACAGCCACACAGCCACACAGCCACCCAGCCACACAGCCACACAGCCACACAGCCACACTGCCACACTGCCACACAGCCACACAGCCACACAGCCACACAGCCACACAGCCACACAGCCAGCCACAGAGTAAGAGTGAAAGCAAGATATACAGAAGTAAGGGAAGGATAGAGCACAGAGGCAAAAGGTAGATGAGATAATTTAAGATAAAAGATGGCAAGACACACACCAAGCTGAGGCCAGGCTTTTAAAAGAAAGAAAAAGTCTCAGTGTGTGATTTATTTGGGTTCTGGGTGGCTGGCCCCTAAAGAATAAAAGAAAAAAAAGAAAGAAAAAACAAGCTTAGGATGTATATTTGAAAAAATAGAAAGAAGACCAAAACTGGGTAAAATGAGATGCTGACTAAGGGCTGGGATGGCAAAGATCATATGTAACATGGAGGTAGAGAGGAGACTGAAGGAGATAACTAAGGCAGTTGGGGGCAGAGGCATAGTAAAGGGAAATGAGATGGAGAAACCACTAAAAGACATCTGTTTGAAAAATGCCATGATGTTATCTCGTGCCTTGTATACCTATTTAAATATAGCAGACTGCATTCCAGACTATGAGACTAAAACCACCCTGAGTACAGCAACCAAAAGCTCTATGATGTATCACATCATGTTTTAAGGTCATGCTGGAAATAGAAATATTTTTGCTCAAAATTAATTATAGGGAACCAATATTCTTAGTTACTCAGGCTTAAGTTCAACATAACAATAATAGCTATACACTATTATATATATTTCTTACTAGTGCAGGATTCTACAGAGATTGTACGTTAGAAAAGTGTTATCAATAAATATTTTTAATACTTGTTTCTGTATTCCTAAGGCTAGTTTTATCCATGGAAGTTTATCATATAAATCCAATTTAAACTTTACAATTAAATATAATAATAAAACTTTCCTATTACCTAATTAAGCAATTAAATATTAAAAGGGCATGGAGTTTAGCTAAGTTATACATATAATTAAATATACTTGCATAGTGAAGAAGTTTACTTTCAAAGCCTGTATCACCTGTCATATGTGCTAAAGTTATATGACACACTTAAAGCAATCTATACTTATAACAATTTAAACTAAATGCAGCAATTTGCAGAAAATGAATGGTATTTGTTTTAGAAAGTACAAGCACAGTGCAATACAATATAAGATTACTGAAACATGAGTCTCCAGAGAAGAAAATGTTAAATAACACTTTAAAAAGAGATAAGAAAGAGCTCATGATAAAAGATCCATAGGACTTAGAAAATATTGCTAAAAGCCTTCATTTTAAAGATTTCTAGATTATAAAGCAAGTAAAACCTAATGTAATTGAATTATCTACCCATAACTGCCTTTCTAAAGATTTTTTAAAGGATATAATATTCATCTTTTCAGGATATTTGACACCGTTTTCCCTGATTCTAAATCTGAGGGCACAGGCTGAAGTTTCCTTAAATATTTTTGCAAGCAAAAAAAAAAAAAAAAAACTCAATTAAAATGCACCCATGCTCATAGTTGTTACTCAGTTGCATATTGCAAATAGTATAACGACTAAACATATTTCAAAAAGTGTTGAAACTGATTGGAATTTCAAAAATAAATAGTGTTCATGCATGATAAGTGTACCAATAAGCAAGAAACATGGCCACATATTTATGAACACTAAGATGGTACTGAAGATGCTTATCTGGAATCTACACGTCTTAGTTTCTTTTCCTGTTGCAGTGATAAATTACTCTCAAGGAAGCAGTTTAGCAGAGAGCTGATTTACTTTAGCTTTTAGTCCCAGACTACAGTCCATCACTGGGAGGAAGTAGCAACAACAGTAGCTTAGGACATCTGGTCATAGTGCATCACAGTTATGAAGCAGAAAGCGATGAATCAATACATGCCAGTACTTGCTTGATTTCTCTCACTACTAAACCCAGAATCCTCTACCAAGGGGATGATGCTGCCTTCAGTGGGTGAGTCTTCCAACCTGGCTAACGCTCTATAGATATATCCCAAGGCCTCATCTCCCAGGTTATTGTAACATATGTCATGTTGACAATGCTAAACATTAAAGTCTACTTGTAGAATTGTGTCATGCTACAATGAATGTTGAAAAACTAACTATGGATTAATGAAATGACAAAACACTATCTAGTGATTCATTAATACACATTTTAAAGGGACATTCAATGGCTTAGAAGTTATTTATAATGAACCGTAAAGAGGTAAATGGATTATAAAACAATGGGTAAAACATCCCAATCTTGAGAAAATATATTGATCTTAAATATATCATAAAATATAGCACCTAAATTAGCAAAATTTAAATATTTCTTTTTAAGTATATATGTATAATGTGTGTGTGTGTGTGTGTGTGTGTGTGTGTGTGTGTGTGTGTGAGTGTGTGTGTGAATTCAAAAGAGAGTATAGAGGACCACTGAGCTGAAAAATAATTTCTTAAAAGTATAACATGACATTATTTCTCAAATAAGAGATAATCTGTCATTTTTCTGTCTCTTCATGTTTTTTTCTTTTCTTTTATTTTAATAAATAATTTTTTTCTTTATTATTACATGTTTTAAATTTTATACATCAGCCATGGGTTCCCCTGTTCTCCCCCTTTCCGCCCCCATCCCCACATTCCCCCCAGCCCGTCCCCTCCATTCCCATGTCCTCCAGGATCAAGACTCCCCTGGGGATTCATTTAAACCTGGTGGATTCAGTACAGGCAAGTCCTGTCACCTCCTTCCAGACTGAGCAAAGTGACCCTGTGTAAGCCCAAGGTTTCAAACAGCCAGCTCATGCACTAAGGACAGATCCTGGTCCAACAGATTGGGTGCCTCCCAAGCAGATCAAGCTATTCAATGGTCTCACTTATCCAGAGGGCCTGATCCAGCTGGGGGCTCCACAGCCTTTGGTTCATAATTCATGTGCTTCCATTCATTTGGCTATTTGTCCCTGTGCTTTTTGCAATCTTGGATTCAACAATTCACATTCTTGCAGACCCTCCTCTTTCTCGACAGTTGGACACCTGGAGCTCCACCTGGGGCCTAGCTGAGGATCTCTGCATCCACTTCCATCAGTTATTGGATGAGAGTTCCAGCATGACATTTAGGGTGTTTAGCCATCTGATCACCAGACTAGGTCAGATCAGGTACAGAGGATGTATCATTGTGGATTTTGGGGGACCTCTCCAGCACTCTGCCTATTCCTGTTCTCATGTGGTCTTCATTTATCATGGTCTGCTATTCCTTATTGTCCCTTTCTGTTCTTGATCCAGCTGGGATCTCCTGCTCCCCTAAGCTTTCTTTTCCTCAAATCTTGCCCTTTCATTACTCTCACTGTCGTCCAGGTTGTTCATGTAGATCTCATCCATTTCTCTGTCATTGGGTGATCCTTGGGTCTTTCCTAGGGTCCCGTTTTCTAAGTAGCCTCCCTGGAATTGTGTAGCAGTCTAGTAATCTTTGTTTTATATCTAGTATCCTCCTATGAGTGAGTACATACCGTGTTTGTCCTTCTGAGTCTGGGTTACCTCACTCAGGATGATTTTTTCTAGATCCATCCATTTGCCTGCAAACCTCATGATGTCATTGTTTTTCTCTGCTGAGTAGTACTCCATTGTGTATATGTACCATATTTTCTTTATCCATTCTTCAGTTGAAGGGCATCTAGGTTGTTTCCAGGTTCTGGCTATTACAAACAAAGCTGATGCGAACATAGCTGAGCAAATGCCCTTGTGATATGATTGAGCATTCCTTGGGTATATGCCCAAGAGTGCTTTAGCTGGGTCTTGGGGGAGATGGATTCCTAATTTTCTAAGGAAGCGCTATATTGATTTCCAAAGTGGCTGTACAAGCTTGCATTCCCACCAACAGTGGAGGAGAGTTCCCCTTGCTCCACATCCTCTCCAGCATAAGCTGTCTTCTGTGTTTTTGATCTTAGCCATTCTGACAGTTGTAAGGTGGTATCTCAGAGTCATTTTGATTTGCATTTCCTGGATAATTAGGGATGTTGAGCAATTCCTTAAATGTCTTTCAGCCATTTGAACTTCCTCTGTGGAGAATTCTCTGTTTAATTCAATAGCCCCGACCTCAAGCTCTACTCTAGAGCTACAGTAATAAAAACAGCTTGGTACTGGCATAAAAACTGACATGTGGACCAATGGAATTGAATTGAAGACCCTGACATTAACCTGCACACCTATGAACATATAATTTTTGACAAAGAAGCCAAAAATGTACAATGGAAAAAAGAAAGCATCTTTAACAAATGGTGCTGGCATAACTGGATGTCAATGTGTAGAAGGCTGCAAATAGATCCATATCTGTCACCGTGCACAAAACTTAAATCCAAGTGGATCAAAGACCTCAACATAAATCCAGTTACTCTGAGCCTGGTAGAAGAGGAAGTAGGAAGTAGTCTTGAACGCATTGGCACCAGAAATCACTTTCTAAATGTAACACCAGTAGCACAGACTCTGAGAGAAACAATCAATCAATGGGACCTGTTGAAACTGAGAAGGTTTTGTAGAGCAAAGGACATGGTCAACAAGATAAAGCGACAGCCTACAGAATGGGAAAAGGTCTTCACCAACCCCACATCTGACAGAGGGCTGATATTCAGAATATATAAAGAACTCTTCATGTTTTATTTAACAAATTTCCACAATATTTATGCTCAAGCATGTCACAGAGTCTATATTTGTGCATAATCATAAAATGTTTTACAATGCATTTACCAAGCATAGAAACTAAACTTCACAAGTCTAAAAACGTCACATAACTATTGTAATATATGCATAGTCTCCATTTGAACAGTATAATAATACTCATATTGACTAAGAAAACCATTGACCCTCTTTATTTTAAAAGTTAAAAGATAGTCATAAATACCTGTTTTAAATTAGCATAGTAATGAAATCAAAGTAGCCCCAAACTGACCAAACTTTATGAATTCCACTAAACTTTCAAGAAACATAGATCTCTTGCATATACTACTAGGTCACTTACTCCAGGTTCAAAAGTATCCTTGAATATGCTACTTTGTGGTGCTTGTACTGGACTCTATGAACCTACAATGCTGGTTTTCTAGCTGGTTCCTAAGTTTTGTTGGCTGGACTTCAGAAGATAGGATAACATCAAAAATTTACAAAGAACTGTGAAAATTCAACATAAAAAACTTCAAAACCACCAATTAATGGCTGCACTAATTATTGAATGGGTAATTAACAAACAAGAGACATATGAGATGACTAAGGATTTTTAAATTTTCAAACATCCCTAGTTATAAGTCAAGTACAAATCAAAACTATTTAAAGTCATTGAAGGAGAGGTATATGTTCATTTGTAGGAATCTGTTAAGAAGCAAGCTTTTGTCCAACAAGAAAAATTGTGAAGAAATTGTGGCCCTAAATTAATTAATATGTTTAATTGAATTGTGAAGTTCTAAAGCATTTAAAAAAACAAACAAACAAACAAAAAACAAGTCAAAATCAGCTCTTCATGAAGGACTAAAGCAATGATTATGGACTATAATATAGCTGAAGAAGATACATTAAAATCATTGTCTTGTCCTAAAGCAGTATTTGCAAATTTATTTTATATAGTATCAGCTTGTAAAAAACAAAATTCTTTCCAGAATAATACATGACTGTTCTGCTTATTCTGATATATTAGAACTATCACATGTTATGGCATACTATAAATCCCCTTTTAGCAAATCAAGATACATTGGTCTAAGACCTGTAGGATGGTTCAATTAGTAAGATTGATAACAGGTTTTATCCCTGGGACAATTTTTTGGAAGAAAGAACAAACTCCAGCAAACTGTCTTTTGAACTGTATGCATGTCCCATGTCACTGCTATGTACACACACACACACACACACACACACACACACACAACACACACACAATGCATGCACACACATGCATCCACATATGCACACACAGACATACAGACATGTGTACCCCCACACATAATGAATAATGTTATAAAAGGTACAGTGATCTATATTTTACCAGACCATCTCATATTTTTTTCTTTTTAAAAATAATGTTTTCATTTCTTCTTTGGGAATTTTATGTAATATCTTTTATTCATATTCACCTGTTTTCTCCACCATTTTGTATCTGATCCACTCACCTCATGACCTCCCTACCAACTCAACTTTTTTGTTCTATGATTTTTAATCTACCAGGACCAGTTTGTGTTGTCTGAATACTTTTAGTTGTGAGGCTTATCCTAGAATATGATCAACCTACCAGGAGTCATACATTTAAAGAAATGGACACTATCTCAGAAGCAATAAGTTGTTAATAACCCCTCAATGAGGTGTGGAACTACTCCCTTCCATGCTGCCACTGTTTTCTGGCTTGTGCTTGTCCAAGTCATGTGAATGTTACCACAAGTGCTGGGAGTTCTTATGGATAACTGCCTTGCTGTGTCCAGAAGACAGTTTCTTTGTAGTCATTCACTGCCTCTGCACTCCCAGTCTTTCTGACCCCTCATCTAGGTGGATTTCTGAGCCTTGTAGGGAAAGATGTATGGGATTTAGGGCTGAGCATTCCAAAGTCTGTCTCTGTCCTTATGCTGATCAGTTGTGTCTGGTTTGGTTGTCATCTACTGCGAGAAGAAGATCTCAGATGAAGGTTGAGAGATGTACTATTCTGAGAGTAAAAGGATAAGTCCTTAGGAGTCAGTTTACTATATCCACTGAGCAGAATAATAACAGGTCCTCTCATAGTATTATCTAGCCACCTGTTCTTGACCCTTATAGCAATGCCAGTTATGGGCTTCATTTTGTGTAGCAAGCCTTAAAAATCTCATCAGAAAATGTTTGGTTAATCCAAAAATATTTGTGACACTATTGAATCAGTGGATATATCTTGCAAGGCCAGCCATTATTATAGTTCTCAGATTCACAGCTGGGTAAAATTCATGGTTATTTTTTTTCCTCCAGTAGCATGCAAAATGCCTTCTAACACTAAGAAAATTAGCCAATGACATTGAAGCTTATAGTTCAGTACCAACTTCTTCTGTGGCTCAAATATATGGAGTCTTCAGCAATAGAGTTTTATCATCAAATTCTGAAGAGTAACCAAGAGCAATGGCAATACTCTGTAATTTGGAGGATCTATGGGTTACCATTGGCCAACAATTGCAAAAGAGGTAATGGGACATTGTCCATCTGATACAGGGTAACTCCATTTCAACTCTTTTTATATGCATATATGTTTATAATTTAGAAAGCTTCTATAATTCTAGGTTTCCATAAGTCTTTTCCAAAAGGCCTTTAGTTTGAAATATAGAAGAGAGATAACTAGCATATAAACTTGGTAAATTAGGTGTGTGCTAAGAACTGACCAGGTCTTATGCATACCAGGAGAGTGCCCCCCTCAATGACCTACATTGCTAACCCCCAACATCATTTAGTATTTTTGAATACTTTCTTCTACATTACTCATTTTCATATGCAGTGGTAGAGAATATCACATCCCCAAGAGGCTTCATGTCCCCATTTGAATTAACACGAACAGTTTGAATATTCATTTACTTCACATTTGATTCTTGCAAGAATTAAAAATTCATAATTTGCTATACTTAAACCATAAGCATTTTTAGTTAAAATAGAAAGCTAATCAATCTGAGCTATGAACTTCATAAGTCCTTACTCCAAAGATAGATGATCCTGCAGGATCTGTAATAGTCCTTCTAAATTAAAGTAATTCTCTAAAAAAGAATACCTCCTTAGCTTCCTAGATATTAGAACACTTTCTCAGTTCACTCAGCTAATGAAGACATTCATTCTGAAAACCACTCTCTCTTCTCCTCATGCTACCTTGAACACCAGACAAGTGTGCATGCAAATACAAATAGCAAGGCAGAGTTCTAAACCTGGATTGGCATTTTAAAAATCTTATGTTCTAGTGTGATGCCCAGTGTGTCACCTGACATGTCCAGGCTTGAGCTAAGTCTTTTGAGCTATCTGGGATCATCTGTCCTTCTGTAATCTTCAAAATATCAGTACCTTAGGAGATGGCTTAAGCTCACATATTTCTCAGTCATGTGTTGCATTTAGAATCTTGATCTAGCACACTGTCAGAGTCTGATTACTAGAGTAGAAGTATTTAATGATGTATTTTATATTCAACAATAATAAAAACTGATTCTTTTCCTACAATTATCTTCCCTCTGAACAGTGACACAATGACCAAAAGAATTCAATTCCTGTTATCACGTACATAGTCTACTTAAATTTATTTTTATTTAAAGTCTTTATAATAGCAAATGTCACTTTCTGAATGTTTTATCATATCTTTTATTTTTGAGCTTATAATGTATTCTTGTTCAAATACATGTCATCTTTTTATTAATTGTTATATGCATATACACACAAACATACACACACACATATGTATATATATATTACTAAATGTAACCTATCAATCTGTTTAATGTTACATGTATGTGTGTTTTCAGGGCTGACCATATTGGATAACTAGTGTGATTCTGTTCCTTGAATAAGACTATTTTTCATGCTTTCTCCATTCCTTGGTTACCTGTAGTTCTTACTGTAGCACTGAGGCCTTGTTGGCTTTCTCCAACAGTTATGTGAGGAAGTATACTGTTGTCCTTGTTCAGGCTGTGTTTAGGCTGTCAAGTCAGTACATATTTATGATGGTAGCTTCTGACATTGCTAGGAGACATAGTCTCACAGCAAACTCTCTGATTATTGTGTTTTAACAGACTTTTGGCCTTGCCTTTGCTATGTTCCCTGAGCCTCGGTTGTAGAAGTTATATTGAAGATATATCCATTGGAACTGAGTCCCATAATTCTGCGTTTTGATTGTCTGTGATATTCTTTAATGGTCTCTGTCTATTTCCAAGATAAGTGTCCTTGATTAGAAGTGAGGAATACACTTATCAGTGGGTAAAAGCACAAATACTTACAGAGATGATACTAGTTTAGTAAAACGGTGGTTTTAGGTTATTCTCCAAGATCCATGACTTCACCAGCTCTGAGTAGTTGACTAGGTTTTAGTACCAAGTATTATTTTTCTTTTGTTCATGAGACTCTCAAAACATTATGGGGTATTGCTATTACTCGTGGTTGCATATCCACAGGTGGAAGTAAGTCCCTATTGATGAAGACACTATGCATTTCAGAAGAAGGGCTCAGAGTCCCCTAAGCTGGAACAGATCTGCATTCTTCCTCCCTGAATGCTAACTGTCAGGGTAGCAAAAGGTACCATACAAACTGCAAAGGGAAGGAAGCAATTAAAAGTTCTATCTAACTATGACATCAATAAACCACAACAATGACCATCACAACACAATAACCCTATGAGTACAGTTGTGGCACATATATGATAACCAACACAGCCATTTCATTAGACTTAAGACCCACCAAGTAATAGGGAAAGAGTCCAAAATCTTTTAAACAACATTGATATATGTACTTGTTTAGAGATTGTTTTGCTTTTATAAACTCAAGTGAATCAATTACTTTTTTAGGTCCATTTTCTCATGCATAAAATAAGGAAAATAGGCTTTTTTATCTCTAACAAATAGGAATCAATATAAATGTGATTTTTCTATGCCATCTATATTTGGGAAGTCTCGTGAAACCTGTTTGGGTATTTGTGTATTTTAATATAAGACAGGGTAATTAAGATTAGTATTTGTCAGTTTCTTTAAGTATTAATCCTATAAATATACTTACATCTTATTAACTGGTTAAGTAAAGACCTCAACCTTAGCCAGGTGGTGGTGGTACACACCTTTATCCCAACACTCAGGAGGCAGAGGCAGGCAGATTTCTGTGATTTCAAGGCTAGCCTGGTCTATGGAGTGAGTTCCAGGATGCCCACAGCTGTTACACAGAGAAGCACTCTTTCCAAAATACACTCACCCCCCCCCAAAAAAAAAAAGACTAAAACTTTAGAATTTAGACCTTTTGACATAGGGAAGTGGGACTCCATAGAGAATTTTTAATCTTCATGAATATTTGACAGGCTACTAATGAACAGTATTCTCATTGCAATAATAGTTAGGCCTACAGATACCAAAAATCCACAAAAATAACAATTTATTCATGGTCTCAGCTCTATGAATGCAGTATTCTACATACACCACTGAATTTGTACCTTTTTTATTAAATATCTTTGTAGTTGTAATAAAAAAGTTTTATGTTTGCCTGAAGTGAAATAGAAATGCATCTTCAGTGGCTACATTTTGCTTCTTGTTTTATTCTCTGAAACTAGCTATCATTTAAATGCAGAGTCTTCACTTTTTTGCTACAAAAACAGATTTATGTTATTAACTACATGCCTAGGAGCAGAATTCAGGGCACTAATTTTCTAAGTTTATATCAGTATATTGACTCAAAGTGAATATTTAAGTGGTTCTGGGGAAAATATTATATTTGAATAGGAAGAACCTTTAAGAAGCAGCTTCTTTGATAGAGATTATTAGATGCATACAATTTACAAATTAAGCCAGTGCAGAGCCACAGAATAAGATGCCTGTGCACTGCCTGGAACTGTAGTTTATTTGGCTTGTGCGAGCAAAGAACGTGTGGGACAAATGAGGTTTCTCTCACTTAAACAAATCACACCTTTTTCCATTCTCAGCCATTCTTTTTCTTAGATGCAGTTGAAGATTTTCTTCTTCAGACTCCCTTCTCCACTTAAATTTAGCTACTTGAATTAAATTAATTATGATCATATACCCCCAAACACTTGGGAATAAATTTTATAGGGAACTTATAAAATCATAGTTTTATCATGTGCTTTTTTCCATTCCTTTGTTATATCTTTATACCAATCTGTGATGGAAAATATAGTTCACTGTCTCATTTATAAATACTTATTATTTAACTGTCAATCTGTTCTAGACTGTTTAAAGGATTATTTTTGGGGGGGTGTTATATCATTTCAGTGATGATTTGTTATAGCCTGTCTCTCTGAAGTTTTCTCTTTCATCACAACTGAATGTTGAAGAAAAAAACAAAAATGCTTTCTACATATATTACTTGTCCTTTTAGCATATATCCGCTGTTTGTTACAAAGATAGAAATAAATTGAGAATTTAACAATTTTAATGTTAAGGTAAATAAAAAAGAAACAAGTGCTTTCCAATGGTCAAAGAAAGGGGAAATAAAAAACAGATTTTTATAGCGCATACAATAAGTACTATTCATTTAGGGGACAGAGGTACAAACAAAATTCTTCCCTCTAGTTACTTCATTCTTCGATGCTGTAAGATTTCTTCCTCTTCTGGTTTCTATTTCTGCATATGTAATATCAGATATATTTTTCATTTATAGAATATATGATTATCTTTTGTGTTTTCCATTTTAATGATATTTTAAAATTATTGTTTATGCTGTTCCAAGGGGCTGTTTTCATGCAGGTACATAGCATGCTTTGGGCTTGCCAACAGTTTTTCCTGATTGCTCCACTCCTTCATCTAGTTAGCCTTGAGGTTGCATGGGATCTTAGCGAAGCCTCAGTGTGACTTCCCCTCCAATCTATCTTTGCTTTTGCGGGGTGCTTTAAGGACATCAGTATTTATAATTTCCCCTCAAAAAATATTAATTTTCTAACTAGATTTCCACCAGTATTCTATTTTCAAAAATAGACTATCTTCATTTGTCCTCAGTTTAAGTTTATTTCTCAACAAATGATTATACACCTGTTCAAGTCTAAAGATTTTAAAACCAGAAAGCATAAATTTGAGTAATTCATGTTAGTACTTTGAATGTGTGTGTGTGTCAATTTCCCTTCATATTATCAGAACATTCTTTGCCTAGAAAGGCTACCTGATTGCCTTATTCTAGTCTCCATGGAAAGAAAGCAATTTGAATCCCTAGTGACTGCCAGTTGCCTTGGGAATTATTTTTCTTGTGCTAGCCTTCTTTGCCTAAAAGGAATTCAGCTTTTTGGCCTACTTTATTCAGCTTGTTATGGAAATAAAACACTATATGTGGGTGTGGATGTTTTTAAAAGAACCTCCAGACATAACCCACAGTTCTCTATACTTCCCATCACTTCTAGTAAATACATGCTTCAAATGGGACTGTGGAGAGATCATTAGTGGAGAAATATTCCTACATGAAAAAATAGGCCCTACTATAAACATACATATTCTGGGTAAAATTAATTCTGTGTCATATGTATGCATTGGGTAAAATGGGTTGTCGCCATTTAAAACATACTCATAACTTGTTTTTCCCCAGTGAAGCATTTACGTATGCACAGACTAAGTAATTGTAGAAAAACACTGAATGAAACTAATAAACCCTCTTATTAGTTCAGCTGTTAAGTTGGTCAGTCCTGTCAGCTGCTTGCTTTTATGTAATCGACACTGAAGTGGAACACTTCTGTTCCTTTGTGCTGGGCTTTCATTTGTGTTCTAATTATGTAAACTTAATATTTTATTAACTCTTCAACAATGTCATTAAAATGTATTGTGATCATATCCACCCTCCTGTTTTTCTTGGAGACTTTGAGTATCAAAAACAGTCCCCCCCCCCAAATATTAACAAGTAGCTCAGCAAAGTGAAACACAACCCCTGCATTCTTCTGTAGGGGTGAATGTCCTTGAGCTCCATCTTTTCTTATGTCAGATGAATAGAACAGACAATTTGTCTTTATCTTGTGAGTTTTAATGTTGTCTGGATTGAGGAGTGGATATGTAAATTACACATGATGAATGGAAGTATCTTGGCCCAACTTTGCCTATGAAAATTTTAGCTAAATAAAAATTAGTTGTCCTTGATACATTGTTTCAGAAAGAATGTTGTAGGATCCATGTGACTATTTTGAGAATGCCCTGTTGGACATAATAGAATGAAATTGGAGTTTCCACAGGAAAACAAATGAGAACATATGGAACAAATTCATGAATCTCAGAGAAGAATCACGTATCACAAAAAGCTATAGAACCTTTGGTTGGGCTGTAGTAGAGGGCAGTCTTTGTCAGAATCCTCTGTAAGGGTACCTGAGGGAAATACATGGTGAAGCACTGTAGAAGGATATGAAAATTCAAAAAAAAAAAAAAAAAAACCCAACTACTAAACAAAAGTACTGCTTAATTATTTTATAAAAAACGAAACAAAAAATGTGCTGATAAACAATCACTGTGGGATTTGTTTTCATACTGTCTCTAATGCCTGATCACCAGGCTAGGATACTTTCAAGTAAGGGGATATTTTGTCTTGCTCTGTATGTCAAACATTGTGTTCCTGTGAGCCAATGGCCCACCCTAGAAAAATGTAAAGAAAGATTTGGGTCCTTTGTACCACTCTCATGTTTTAAGCCCATCATGGTGGGAAGATGTGGTGGGACAGGGATGGTTAAGACAAGGCAGACAGGAGGTAGAACAAAGAAGCAAGGATCTAGCATAAGGTTCTCACCTCAGGGATGAACCCCTTATTTCAAATAGCCCTGACCCTTTTCCCTTCCATCAAGTAATTAATCACTTGTAAGGCAGAGTCCTCATGCCCTAATCCCCTTGGGACCTGTATTCCTGGGTTCATTGAGGGATGTAATTTATTAATCTCTTAGGTGTTCCTTAATTCATTCAAGCTAACAAGAGTAATCATCAAACTCTGTGAAGGTTAGATTAGGAAACACCATAGCTGTAGATTTAACATTAGCCTCTAGGTATATAAAATACAGTCCCAAACACCATCCGTAGTTCTCTGTAAGAACTATTCAGCCTTTAGGAGTTCAATATACCAATTTTTCTAACTCCCAACTATTAGTTCTGTAAGAATTTCATGCAACATGTTTTGATTATTTTTAAAAGCCAATTCTTTCCAGATAGCCCCATCTTTCCTACCTACAAAGCTTTGTATCTCTCCATTTTCAAGGCATTAAGACCAAATTGTGCTGTCCAAATATTCTTGAATGTGTAGTCTTCACTGGAGCATGGTGGACTTCTCCAGGGTTACGTTCTTAGTGAAAACTGTATCTCCTTTCTCAGCAGCTTACTTCTGCAAGTAGCTCCACACCCAAGGGTGTAATGGTTAGCTCAACTCCCATTTCCATGCTTGGATTTGGCATTGTACAGATTATGTCCATGTGTTTGCTGGCTACTGTACATTCCTAAGTTTAGATGCCCTGCTGTATCCGAGGACACTGTTTCTTGTATTTATTCTCTGCCTTTGGATTCTATACTCTTTCCAACCCCCTTCTTCAGCAACAATTCCTGAAACTTGGAAAGAGGAACTGTGCTAAATATGTTCCATTTACTACTGATCTCAGTCCCCATGGCATTTAAAAGATATCAAACATGAAAGAATACAGAAAAGAAAGCTAAGAGACTTTGTTCTGGTACTTGGACAGTTTAAAGCATGACAATTACTTTATTGGTTTTAAAATATCTTCCTTACCCTGTTGGATTGATGTCACCAACAATGAAGTTTCAGTATTTAAATAGTTTCCCCAAGGTCATTATCTCCAAAGTAATCTTGAAGCAGATGAAATAGAAAAATCCTTTGGTATAACTCATTCTTGGTTAACCAAAGTATCCCATGGATCAGGTTTCTAAACCTTTTATCCTACATTGTAGTTAATATATCCATCCCTTGATGTTAAGAAAGAGCTCATAAAATGACCACAAGCCAGAACAGGCTCTCTTGGTCATACTTATTCTACTCTTAAAAGCCTAAATAAGTCAAACTCACCTTCCCCGAAAAACATGCATTTTTTGCTTTAGTTTGATGAGCTCATTCTGCATTATATTTTGACAAATTGTTATATAATATGTAATAATTCTGCCATGGATAAATATCTAGAGGATCTATTTATATGGCGAAAAGGCTTATGTTGGGTCCCAATTTCTTTTCTTTTGGCCTTATAACCTGTAATATATCATGGCATGAGTGTATAGTTTTGCTTACCTTAAGGCAATCAGGAAGCTACAAGAGAGGAGGCAGGGTCAAGGATCTGTATAATCCATTCATGGCCCCCTGTGACCTAACTTTCCTTGGCTGGATCATACCCTTTTAAGATTTCCATCTCTTCCCAGTGCTGGGAAGGGGTAGAAGGAACACTCTAAGCACACATGGCTTTGGGAAACATTACAAACCCAATCCATGGTATTCCATAGAAGACTTAGAACATTTGATTCAGTGGAAGTGCTGTTAAAACAGAGCAGATGACAAAGAGGAGCAGGTTTGATATGTTGTAGCTTATAATTCCTATAGCTGTTACATGTAAACAACTCACTAGATAATTAGGGGTGTATTTGTTTTTAGAAGGAATACGCACTTTAATCCACTGAATGCATATGGCATGGAGCTAATGGTGCCTAAAAGTGTGTATATATAGTTAAACTTTTATACATTAACTTATTCTTTCTCTGCCTTACTGAACGTTTGTTAGCTTCCTTGTTTGTTTGTTTTCCTTTTTGTTTGTATGAGTGTGCCAGAAAAAGATTGTAAGAAAGAGAGAAAGGAGATAGATAGGCGATATATAGATCAATCAATAGCTAGAGATCGATAGATGATAGATAGATAGATAGATAGATAGATAGATAGATAGGCAGATGATAGACAGATAGATGATAGTCACAAAGAAATATAGCTACAAAGGGAGAGAGACAGAGAGACAGAGTCACAGACACAAAGAGAGACAGAAAGTCTGAGTGTGTAGCCCAGGCCAGCCTGAAACTTACTCTGTAGCCCAGATAGTCTTGAAGTCATAGAAATCCTTCCACCACAGCCCTGTGAATACCAGAACTGTAATAAAGAATGAAACACCAATGCTCAGTTTGAATTACTAAACCCTTCAGTTCGTTAAAGTAAAACTGCATTCCTCCTTCAAGCTTTCAGGACTGTGCTAACTCATGAATGTTGCTCATTGCTGAATCCTTACTGTATTATTATTTATTATTGATGCCATTGCATTGATACTTGCACTCAAACCTGTGCTGCAAGCACATTTTCATAATATATTCCTTTGACTGTTTTATCAAAAGTCCAAACACCAAGTCTGATGTTCCTTTTATAGACATTAATATGTGCTACAAGTTCAGTACAAACTGTTGGTTGGGGTTTTTGTTTGTTTGGGTACTTGCTTTTCATTTTTTTTACTTTTTAAGAGTTTTATACACGAATACAATACATATCATAACCACTCCCTTTTCTCCTCCCCTCCTTCCAGACTCTGCTCATCATGTCTCCCTTACAATCCTATGTTCCTCTTCATTTCTCTCCTTTCCTTTTTTTGTTTTCCTTTAAAAAATATATTCTAATGAATCCAATTAGTGTTGCTAATTGTTGGTATGGGACTGTCCACTGGAATATGGACAAACCATCTATGGTCACAATCCCAAAAGAAAAATAACTTCCTCACTTAGAAGCAGGCAACAGTCAATATCTCCTCATCTAGGTTCAGGGCTGCATGAGCTTAATTAAAACTTAATCCTCATGACTCGTGGGTTTTTGTAGGTTTGTTTTTGTTTTTTGTTTTGCTGTTTTCTGTTTCTGTGATAAAACAGTGGTGAAAACCAACTTGGGAAAAAGGGGGTTTATTTAACTTAGAATTTACAGTGTTCCATTAGGAAAGGCAGGTTACGAGTAAAGGTAGAAACCTCTAGGTAGGTAGTGAAGCAGAGACTGTGGAAAAATGCTAATTGGCTGGTGTCTTCCAGCTGGCTCAGCTACTTTTCTCCAACAGCCCAGGGCCACCTATTATTGATGGCACAGAACACTGTAGGCTTTGCCTTACAACATCAATTATCAATTAAGAAAATTAATTTTCAGAGACCTACTTACAAGTTAGTCTAATGAAGGTAATTCCTCACTTGAGTTTCTCTATTCCCAGATAACTCTAGTTTCTTCAAGGGACAAAAATCACAGCTTGGATTTGTGACTCAGATAACCTGGCTGGCTACTGAGAACAGAGATAATCCTGTCTCTGCCTTCCCATCATTGGGATTACAAAAGCAA
The DNA here is from genome assembly GCF_903995425.1 of Onychomys torridus. Taxonomy (NCBI): domain Eukaryota; kingdom Metazoa; phylum Chordata; class Mammalia; order Rodentia; family Cricetidae; genus Onychomys; species Onychomys torridus. Next base: position 39,002,468 of record NC_050454.1, on the reverse strand, counting down.
GCCACATGTCTGGATTTTGCATGGCTACTGATTTTGATGCTTCTGGTATGTGCAATTTACCAACTCTAATTATAATATTTATAAATCTAATTTGAATATTTTAAATGATTACCGCCATCTTTAGACTTAAGATGAGAAACCATTTTTTCTGTACCAAGAACAAGAACAAGAACAACAAAAAATGGGTAGGCTTGCTCATTTTTTCCTGTGGCTGCACTCTACTTCATGAACCTGGGGAAGTGAGGGAAAAGGAGATTTACCTCTTATATCCTGTGATAGTTGGGGTGGTTTTTTTTTTTTTTTTTTTTTGGTTTTGTTTTGTTTTCTGTTTCTGTGATAAAACAGTGATGAAAACCCACCTGGGAAGAAATAGCTTCTAGACTCATGAATTTGTTTCTCAAATGGGACACGTCTACTTTTAGGAACACTGCAGCTTTGTCTCCTTAATAGCTTCATTAATTTTCAGGAGCATCATGGCTTTTGAGGGGAGTGGTGTCAGGGTCGGGTATCTGGCCTGGAAGACTAGGGATATTCTTGGTGTCCTCAACTCAAAATGAATGAGGGATCAATGGTCTCAGCTAAGAGGAGGGCCCAAGTTTTACATAAGAGCTAGGACAAGCTTATATGTATGAAGTCCTTTGTAGGATTAAAGAAAGTGTGAGTGGGTGGTATGGAAGTGTATTTGAGCAAAGTTGGGAGCTGGAAGTCTGGCAACTGCCACATACTTCCTCATAGTTATAAGGAATTGAGATATTGTGATATGAGCCTAGATATATGGTTTAGGAATTTATCATCATATAGTAACAAAATAAAATGATTGACTTTTTAATTGAAAAAATTACTTTTAATTAAAAGTAGACTGAGAAACATGGTATTTGTGCTCTCCAAACTCACATGTTAGCTGACCTTATGCCTACAATTTTCGGAGGCTGATTTTAGTACTTGGAAATTATACGAAAATCATAAATTCAGTGTTTTTGAAAGAAAATACCTAAGTATGAAATAAATTTTACATCTGCTGATACTTAATAGTAAATGTATCTCTTATATCTAGGCCAACTTTAAATTTTTTATCTTAATTTTAGGCAAATAGATTCACTTTTGAAATTTAATATTCATTTCTTTGGACTGTTGCAGAAGATAAAATTTAACAATAGACCCTTGGACAGTTCTGGTACCTAGGTGCAATTCCAATTTCATGTTTTTAAATAAACAAAGATAGAAGAAAACACTGTTATTTTAAGGCTTCTTATATTCAATAAGGAAAAATCATATGCCATCCTGTGTATCTTGAAACATTGTATTTGAAAATTCCCTTTTTTGAATCAGATAATGCTCTTATCTCTCTTTAATATTAGTTCTTTGAGAATTTCATATAAGATGCTTTGACCATATTCATTTCCTCCCCAGTTTGTACCCATTCCCCCCCACCAATTTCCTGCTCTCTCAAGTCTATGTACTCTTTTTTTCTCTTCTTCACCCATGAAGTCCAATTTGCACAGCCTGTATATATATTCTTCAGTGTGCAGCCTTTAACTGGAGCATGGTCGATTTCCCAGTGGCAACACTCTTAAAGAAAACTGACTCTTCCTCTTCCAGCATTGATCATTTGACACGAGCTCCTAAGCTAGGGATCAGCAGCCTTCATGTCTAACTTCTCTCCAAGCTCGGATTTGGTCTGCCTTGAGCTTGTGCAATTTTGCATGCTGTCACAGTTGCTGTGTTCATAAGTGTAGCTACCCTACTGTGTCCAGAGGACACTCTTTCCCCCTACCCCCTTTCTGCAGTGCTCACTGAACCTTGGGAGGAGGGATTTGTGATATAGATATCCAAGTTAGGGCTGAGCCTCTATATTCTCCTATTTTTTTCCTCTGCTCTTTAGCCTATTATAGGACTTTGCTTTAATTACCATCTAATATAAGCATCTTTGATGAGAGTTAAGAAATACATTACTATATGTGTACAGCTGTAGTTATTAGAAGTCATTTTGGTATTGTTCCCATTTAGCAAAGTAATAGCCCTATATTTTCTATCTAGTTCATTATATAAACATCCCCAATGTAGAAGATATTTAACATAAACAAAGTAATATAACATATTCCCTCCTACAAAAGGTATTTATATAGTATTTTAAATACAGGAGCTTCACATTTTAGGAGTTGATTGATGAACACGTCAAAAGTTTTAACCTGATGAGATAGAGTCTGAAGTGATTAAAAGTGTGTAGGTTGGGGATTTAGCTCAGTGGTAGAGCACTTGCCTAGCAAGCACAAGACCCTGGGTTTGATCCTCAGCTCAAAAAAAAGAAAAAGTGTAGATGATCAATCATTTTTTCCCCAGAGCAAATCTATACACTATTTGTGAAAGTTAAGGATATAGTATAGACAATCATTGCATGCCTTCCATAAGAAATAATATCAAATCTGAATAGAAATTTATCCATGGTAAGAATAATCAGTGGATGAAACATGCTTTTCAAGGTTCTTTTTTTGGATAAAATTCTGTAATTTTGGACATTGATTTTTTGGCAGTTTTTATAATTATATTATCTGCCTCACTGTTATTAATAAATCTATAACAATTAGTTGACTCCTTACATGACCCAGTAGAATATTAGATTGCTTTTAATTTTAAATATAAATATTATGTGAGATTTGATTTTTGTTATTTGATACTTGATTTTTTGTTTGTTTGCTTTTATTTTTCAAGACAGGGTTTATCTGGGTAGCCCTGATTGGCTTGGAACTCACTCTGTAGATCAGGCTGGCCTTGGAATCACAGAGACCTCTGTGCCTCTGCTTCCTGGGAGCTGGGATTAAAGGTGTGTGCCACTGCTGCCCAGCCTTGATATTTGGCTTTGTTACTTGAAATTTGATACTTGTTACTGTTACTTGATTTTTGACAGTTTTCGTATTTTATTCTCACAGATTGCCCCAGGAAGGGGAAATAGTTAATATCTCCTGGGTAAACTGAGGAAGGAGGTTAAATGGTAGGGGATAGGTGATGGGAACCTGAGGGACTGAGGTGGCAGAATTTGGGGAAGGACGGAAAGGAAGAGCAATGAAAAAGATATCTTGATAGAGGGAGCCATTATGGAGATAGGGAGAAACCTGGTGCTAGGGAAATTCCCAGCAATCCACAAGGATGACCCCAGTTAAGACTCCTAGCAATAGTGGAGAGGGTGCCTCAACTTGCCTTCTCTATAATCAGATTGGTGACTATCCTAATTGTCATCATCGAACCTTCATCCAGTAACTGATGGAAGCAGATACAGAGACTCACAGCCAAGCACTGAGCTGAGCTCCTGGAGTTCAACTGAAGAGAGGAAGGAGGGATTATAGGAGAAAGGGTGGTCAAGAACATGGTGACAGCAGACCAGAGCTAGTGGGAGCTCATGGACTCTGGACTGACAGCTGGGGAACCTGACTAGGCCCTCTGAATATGGGTGATAGTTGTGTGGCTTGACCTGTTTGTGGGACTCCTGGTAGTAGGTCCAGGCAAATCAATCAATCAATCAATCAATCCCAGGTAAATAAACTTGCTTTTTGGAGCCCATTCCCTATGGTGGGATACCTTGCTCAGCATTGATGCAGTGGGGAGGGGTTTGGACTGACCCCAAATTTGTGTGCTATCCTGTGTTGACACCCCATGGGAGGCCTTACCCTCTTCGAGAAGTGGATAGGGAGTGGGATGAGGAGGTGGCAGGAAGCTGGAGAAGGTGAAAGAAGAGGAACTGTGGTTGGTATGTAAAAATGAAAAAAAAAAAACCACCCATCAATAAACTCTTACAATACAAAAAAATATATAAAAGTTACTTGAGATTTGATTTTTGTTACTTGAGACTTGATTTTTGTTACTTGGGACATCATAAATGTGACTGTTACTTGATTTTTGACAGTTTTCAGATTTTTATTACAGCATTATCTGGCTCAATGTTATTAATGAATCTGTAGATTTATTAGAATATCATAATTGCCTTCAGTTTTAAATATGCATGTTACTTGAGACTCACACTATTTGGTGAAATGACAAGAATTAGATGGGCGACTCAGTATCACACTCTATTTAATGGCAAGTGCAGCTAGACAAACAAAGTTTGAATTCTGTCAAATTATATAAACAGTGGAAAGAAACTGATTTCCATGGAAAAGATCCTCTGAATCACAAGCAAGCTACTTGACATTTATAGATAAAGATTTGTCCTTACCTGATAGATTATCCTGGGATTTGTGTACATTTGGAGTAGATAGTTAAAAACACTTCTTGTCATAATAGTCCTAGATACTGAAACAAATATCCCTTTGGTTGGAAACTATACTAACTTTTGGTTCAACCCATTTAAATTAAGTGACTCCCCACAGCCAATTAAAGAGAAAAAATACTGTAAGCAGAATGTGTTAAATAATCTTACTCTAAATCACTGAATTAGGATACCCTGAAATGGAACACTTATTTCAAACAGTTTATATTGCCAGTATTATCTAATCAAAATGATAGACTGAAGACTAGCATCTCTTCCCTCAAAGACTGTGAAGATTCTTGAATATTACTTATTCACTAACAATTTTATTAAAACTGTACAAATAAAATACAAACACAGTCTTCATGTGCAAAATAGAATATAAAAGTTGAGGGACACACATGCCAATACTCACTGATTTCAAAGTATTCGAATGTCTTGGTAAATTACTATATTAAGAAGGATTAGTAAGGTCTTCCAATGGAATCAACTAAAATAAAAATTCTTTTATTTAACACAAAATAGGGAAGGAAATCTAATGACCTAACTCAGAACAAAAGGCAAAGTTTAAGATACTTGGAAAGACTTCTATATCAGCTAGCTCTCTAGGCAGCTCTTACCAGTTTGCTTCCTAAATCATATCTATGCACATATTGTCTTGTAATTGGACCTAGTGTTTGGTCTCCTACCTATCGCTTCCCTAAGATATTATACAAGTTGCCAGTTCCTTAGTGAAGTTGACTTTAGCAGACTTAAGAAAATTATAAATTTCTTCCTCTTCATACCTGTGATGTACTGTTACCATGGCATTTACTCACTTGATGATTATACTATTATTGTATCCCAATGCTGCAACATAATCTCTAATAAAGACTCTTTAACTACTGTATTCTCACATCTGCGAGAATGACTGAAATATTTCTTTTATTAATCTAAGGCCTTGTCTATGTGTATTTTCTATCAAAATTTTACCAATTTATGCCGTCTACTTTACCCAGGTAGAAAGCCTGGGAAGACAAAGGGAAGCTCTTATTTGGCAGTTGTTGTATCTCTAGATGTGGCACACACAGCAACAAACAGTAACAACAGAGAGATGGCAATAGCAACATCATAGCTCTTGTGTGTGTCTAAAATGTTGTGATCCCTCAGTGGTTGGCATTACAGCTATGGACAGTTGCTCCTTAGCCCTTAACAACCATTAGTGTTGTCACACTTATATAGGCCTAAGAATCCAGACTGAACCCACTAGTGTTGAAAGTCTCAGCCTGAAGTGTCTGAGACCTTTAGCCCTACACATTCTACAGCTCTGCAGAAATCTTCCAGTGACTCAACACCATACTTTCTCCTCTCTGCGTCCTTTAGAGCAGCTTTGCCATTCCAACCTCTTTTGCCATCTGATAACTTCTGGACCTTTTGTCTTCCAGTCTTGGTGGCGCTCTAACTGTTCAGCTGCTCCTTCTCTAGAAGCCACATGTCTGTTTCTTTTAGAGGTTGGCCTGGCCTCCTGACTGCTCAGTTCCATTACCTCTGACACCATTTCATTCCACTGTCTCTGATGCTTATTTCTTTGTGTTTAGCTCCATGATACTAGATGAAGGCAAGAAAAGATCACCTGGGATAAGCCTTTTATTGTAACTAATGTAACACAATCACAGCAGGAAGTACAGGAGATTGTCTCCTGGCCTGTTCACTCAGTTTGCCTAATGCCTTGTTTATATAGGTGGAGAAAGGTATTGGAACCAATCATAGCATACTTCTCAGGCAAATGGAAATTTCCAATTGAACAAATCACAGCCTTGGCTGATTAGTACCAGTCCCTCTGTGAGGCCATCAGGGAAGTGCATCTAGACTAAGCAAAAAAAAAAAAAAAATGTTGAAGGGAGATTCAGAGTTAGGTAAGGTTTTTGATTGTGAGATGAATACTTTTATGCCGAACTGATGCAAGCTAAAGTCATCTGAGAGGAGGGAAGTCCAATTTAATAAATGCTTTCATAAAATGGGGTTGTAGGCAAGCCTGTAGGGCATTTTCTTAATTATTGATTGGTGGGGGAGTGTGGGAGTACGTTTTTTAGATTCCTCGTGGCTTTACCCAGCAGGTCCACATAGAGAGGATGATTAGGACCACAGGCCTGAGTTCAGGTATCTGAGATGGTCTGCACTTGGCTATGCTGGGGGTAGGGTGGGGGGGGGAGGTTTTTTGGTCTACCCCTTGGTGTCTCTATAAATACTATGGGGCAGAAACAGTCAGGGCTCATTGGAATGGGTTCCAGGCCCTCTCTAGGCTACCCTTTATTTCTATCTGTTTATCTCCACAAACTAAATCCTTCTATCTAATATTTCCTGCTGCTCGCACTCAAGAAAACTCTGGGGAACTGTGGGGTTGGTGGGTAAACGCCCCACAGGGGAGGGCCCAGCCCATTGTGGGTGGTTTCATCCTTTGGCTTGTGGAGTTGGGTTCTATATAAAAGCAGGCTGCATAATCCACTAAATGCTAGACAGTAAGCAGCACACCTCCATGACCTCTACATCAGCTCCTGCCTCAAGGTTCCTGCTCTGCTTGAGGTACTGCCCTCACTGCTTTTGATGATGAACTGTTATATAGAATTGTGAATGAAATTAACTCTTTTCTCAAGTTGCTTTTGGTCATGGTTTCTCATCACAGCAAAAATAACCTCAACTAAGATAGTTATTGGTACCAGGATTTGGAGATATTTTTGTTGCATAAGTGATCATGGTTTTGTTGTTGTTGTTGTTTGGTATTTGGAATTGTGGGCTAGAAAAGCCATTGAGTGTTCAAATATTGGTGAGGTGTTTTCTGGGAGGTTGAAAGATAAAAATGTAAAGAGAAATAGAGAGGATGGAGGCCTGGCTTGTGAAGTTCCAGGAGAAAAGTTGGGAATCACTCAAAGATTCTATCAGGGCCTTTACATATTTGCAGTTAAACTATAGTTCTGGTTAGCTGGATCTAAAGAGTCAGCTATGATTAACAAGAGACCAGAACCACTGAGGGAAAACCTTTGCTTTGCAGCTGGAGCTAAGAAATTAGCAGTGATAAGAAGAGACCAACATCATTGAGGAGAAATCTTCTGGGAAGTGTTTCCTCAGGCTCCACACGCAGAAGCTGTGCAATATAAGTGGCCAAGGTTGTACCTCTTGTTGGCAGCTGAACTTGAGAGTGGAACAGTCACCCAGAGGGTACTGGTTTTGAATGCATGAAGGGGTCATGGAAAGCAGATGAGGCTTGAGACTGTGTGGCAAGGCTGGAGTCCCTGAAGAGAAAAGCTACTGGTGAAGGTGAAGCCAAGTTGCAACAGTGTAGCCCTGAACTATGGTAATGCCAGTACCATAAGTTGACCACCAAGAACAGCAACAGTGGTGGAGTGGGATCAAGCTCTGTGTGCTGCACAGGGCAGATCCAGAAAAGTGACAGAAGCCCTTTCAAGAAGCCTAGAAAATCAGGAGTAGATCCCAGATGTTGGATCTTGAGTTAACAAGTTGTATCTTAATTAACACAGTTTTGTTCAGATTGTGACTATGCCCTGGTTCTTCCCTGTTGAAGTAAGAAAACATTTAATTTTATAGGAGCCCACAGTTGAGAGAGTTTGGATTTTAAAAGAGACTTGCTTTTAAAAGAGATTACATTTTTAAAGTTTTTTAAATTTGTAAGAATAGATCTTTTAAGTTTCAGAATCTTTTATATTATGATGTAAATATCAATGTGTAGTCTTGGGGATGAACAAGAAACAGAAGGTTGTAGCTTAACAGTGATGTGCTTGTGTGTCAATTGTGTTGAATATTTTTATGTCAAATTGATACAAGCTAAAATTATCTGAGAGAACAAAACCTCAATTAACAAATTGCTTCCATAGGACCCAGTTGTCCATAAGCCTATAGGGCATTTTCTTGGAGATTGATAGGGAAGGGCCCAGCCTATTGTGGGTGGTTTTATGACTAGGCTTATGGTCTTAGGTTCTGTAAGAAAGCAGACTGAGCAAACCAGTAAGCAGCATTCCTCCATTGCACCTACATCAACTCCTGCATCCAAGTGACTATCCTGCTTGAGTTCCTGCCCTCAGTAATGAACTCTTCTTATATGGAACTGAGTGAATAAACTTTTTCCTACCCAAGTTCCTTTCGGTCATGGTGTTTCACCACAGCAATAGTAACCCTAACAACTTTCAGGAGTCTTGCAGGGTAGACAGAGACAGCTGGCAGCCTGGACAGTCACCTAATATTCCTTTGTAAAGTTGGGGCATTTGTCTTCAGCCCACAGGGCTAGAGTCTCTTGGTCATTTCTCTCAGTGTCCTGTAGAATGTCTAGCAGTTTCCTCTGTGAAGCAGGAACCTGAAGGACCATTTTGTTAAGCAAAGTTCAGTGATCACCTTTCTATGGATCCTGCATGTCCAGTTGATCAAGCAGTCCAGGCAAGAACAGTTTCTTGCCCAAATGGCTATTTTTGCCAAGGTGAAGATAAGATATGAAGTGTCTTCAGTGCGCATCCTCCTCTCTGAAGTAAATCGGTATTGCCAGGAGCAGACATGTCTCACTGTCCAGAAAGTCTAAATTTTAAAAATATTTTAAATGCCATATTCTGTAGGTCTTTGAAGTATTTGAAGATTACCTATCTATCTGAAATATCTCTGTGTATACCTAGAAGACTTAACTAACTTGGATATGAGTATGATGATCATAGATGACTAATTATTAATCTATTTTTAATTATCCTTTGCAATTTAAAATGAGCTATATAAACATAATACCTTAAACAAGAGTAGAAATATACACACAGTATAACAAAATTAACTTTAAGTTTGTATCGATAGACTAAAATCTATACCAATGTAAAACATTTTAAATAAGTTGTTGCTCTTTAGAAGTAAGTTCCTTAATCTACCCTTTCATCCTATTATATCTGTATCATATCCCCTTTTCTTCTTTAGAAAGAGATCACATTTATAATCAACCTGCTTTAAATACATATTGGTTCTTTTCTGTCCCACACCAGAGGGCTCTTCTGATTTGGGACACAAAAATCTCTTAACCTTTTCTTTTAGCAATATGTCTGGGTTTAGAGAAGGAATGAGCCAATTCCATCTCCAAAGCCAACTTGATAATTTTGGGAAACTGGGCATAGCTTTTCTTACTACTTCCTGCTGGAGGGAGGCGCTGTATCTTATGGGGACATAAACAAAATTTTAGGATTATGAAGTAGTCTGTGAGGGTAAACCTCTGAGCCAGTTGCCTTGAAACCATTCTGGATGTTGGATCATCTGGGCCATGGTGTCATCGGAGACCTTTCAGGCGGTCTTGGCTGATCAAACCTGATGTATCTTAATCTGGAACAAATCCACAGCCTCTGGCTTTCTGTGGAAACAAAAGCAGAGGCTCTTTTCCAAAGCAACATATCCTTATATCCAAATTTTGAAGTCAAGGTGTCTTTAAAATTTACATATTTGTTTAACTCAACAGCTTTTACAATCAAATCATTTTCAGCAGTTAAAAATCCCAAAGACAAGACAAACCAGATTCTCTGTGTATATCCATCTTTGTAAGACTGAAATGCTGCTGTGGCTGCTGGCTCCACCCACCTCAGCTTCCCAACATGGTGGTGGTACAATTTACCACCAGATCTGGGTCTGGAGCCATGTGTACCATCAACTATCAGAAGCAGTTCTATCAAAGCAGTTCATAGCCCAGAAACCTTTTGTTGTTGTTGTTTTAAACTAGCAAAGGCTAAATCCACCATGCAGCAGAGTAAAGTGCCGCTTGTAGACTCCTCATTCCTGCCACACTGCAGGTCAGACGCATACGCCAGAAACCCGCCATAGTAGCTCAAACTGACAGGCTGCAGCTAACTTGAGAGAGACAACTAGGAAGCTGTTTTTAGCTCCATTTTAGAATCTTTTTTCTCAGGTTTTAGGTGGAAACTCTTGCCAACACATTGGGCACCATTTGTAGCTAGAGTTTTAGAGCTCAGCCTGCTTTCTTATAGAAACCAGCACCACCAACCTAGTGTGGTACCACCCAATATGGAATGAACCCTCCCATGTAGTTAGAGTTTTCCTGCCTGGCCCATAGTCAAGACAAATGTCTCTCACCCGCCAGGCCCATAGATGCTCAGAACCAACCAAGTAAACACACAGAATCTTACATTGTTTAGAAACTGTATGGCCATGGCAGGCTTCTTGTTATCTACTTCTTCTATCTTAAATTAACCCATTTCTATTAATCTATACTTTGCCACATGACTTTTGGCTCACCAGTATCTTTACATGTTGCTTCTCACTGAGGTGGCTGGCAGTGTCTCCCTCCCCAGCCTTCCACTTCCCAGAATTCTCCTCCTCCTTGTCCCACCTACCCTATCCTTCCTGCCTGGCTACTGGCCAATCAGCACTTTATTTTGCCCAATCAGAGCAACACATTTGACATACAGAACATCCCACAGTACTCCCATATCAATTACTAATTTAGAAAGTGCTCTGCAGTCTAATATGGAGACATTTTCCATATTATTTTTCCCTCATCCCCAATAACTGTAGGTTGTGGAAAGCTGACAGAAAACAAGCCAGCACAGAGGATATCCACATCTATCTCAGAATGACCATAGAGGCATTTAATTTCATACTGTTTAACATATATCACTTTGTAGCAAATTATATATAAGGGTAGATTGGGAAAATCCACTGAACACTTTTCATGGTTTTTTGATCAAATAATGTATGCTACTACTTTAAATCCTTTTTTTTTTTTTTTTTTTTTTTTTTGGTTTCGAGACAGGGTTTCTCTGTGTAGCTTTGTGCCTTTCCTGGAACTCACTGGGTAGCCCAGGCTGGCCTCGAACTCACAGAGATCTGCCTGCCTCTGCCTCCCAAGTGCTGGGATTAAAGGCGTGCGCCACCACTGCCCAGCTTTAAATCCTTTTAGTAAGTCAACAAATATTTTTATTTTTTTTATTCTGTTTATGTGTCATGTGTCTATTTCTCTGTGAGCATGACATGAGTTCAGATGCTCACAGAAGCCAGAAAAAGATGTCAGGTCACCGAAATAAAATTACCTGATGTGGGTGATGGGAACAAATCCTGGGTCCTCTCCAAGAGCAGTATGTGTTCTTTATTGCTGAGTCATCGCTCCAGTGCTCTTCCCAGAACTATTGTAACTACTTTCGATATATATTTAAAATGCATATGCCTTATAACAACCCTATAAAACAGGGAATGTTACCAATTCTATCGTACAATTGAGGAAACTACCAATGTTAAAGCTGCTTTGGTCATGTGATTAATGGAGAAAGCTCCCAGAAGAGTAGGTTCCATACTTTAAATCAAAGGGTCATAGTTAAAATGCTGCTTTGTTGCTTTGGACAGTTTCATTGCATAATTTTAACTCATTTTCTTTTGTTAGAACATTCTTAAACATGAACATTTCTGTTAATGGCAGTAGTGTCATAATCACTTCATTGTTTTTCTTTTCCTTTGTGCAGTGGGATGCCATTACTGAAATGGATGAGCACAACAGGCCCATACATACGTACCAGGTATGCAATGTCATGGAACCAAACCAGAACAACTGGCTCCGTACTAATTGGATCTCTCGTGATGCTGCACAGAAAATTTATGTGGAAATGAAGTTCACACTGAGGGATTGTAACAGCATCCCGTGGGTCTTGGGAACTTGTAAAGAAACATTTAATCTATATTATATAGAATCGGATGAATCCCATGGGACAAAATTCAAGCCAAGCCAATATGTAAAGATCGACACAATTGCTGCTGATGAGAGTTTTACTCAGATGGATTTGGGTGATCGAATCCTCAAACTCAACACTGAAATTCGTGAGGTGGGACCCATAGAAAGGAAAGGATTTTATTTGGCTTTTCAAGACATTGGAGCTTGCATAGCCCTGGTCTCAGTCCGTGTTTTCTACAAAAAATGCCCCTTCACTGTGCGGAACTTGGCTATGTTTCCTGATACCATCCCAAGGGTTGATTCTTCCTCTTTGGTTGAAGTGCGGGGTTCATGTGTGAAGAGTGCTGAAGAGCGAGATACTCCTAAACTCTACTGTGGAGCTGATGGAGATTGGCTTGTTCCTCTTGGAAGGTGTATCTGCAGTACAGGATATGAAGAAATTGAGGGTTCTTGCCATGGTAAGATGCAAAAATACAAATAATTTATCCTGTATCTTAAATTGCTTCTTAAAAGTTTTTGAATGAGCTTCCTGATCATTTCTTATTGAAGAAATGTGAGGGTCTGCTCCTACCTTTTGAAGGGTTCTTGGGTGGAGGAGTGAGGAATGAGGAAATATCAGATAAAGAGACCCAGAAGATGAGAAGAAAGACAGAAACACATGATAGCTTAGGGAGGGCCTGGGTCTATAACCAACAACCTTGTCCTTTATTGAAAAGGCCTTTTTGTAATGTGTCAAGAGGAGAGGCAAAAGACATCACCCTTGCAAGATCAAAGAACACTGTACAGCCAAGTGTAGACCCTTCCAAGCACCTGGTAACCATTCCTGTGGCCAAATCATCTCCTTATGCAGCACTGCTGGGTAAAGCAAGCCCAGAATTTCTGACCCTGAATAAGTTTTCACTCGGAAGCCTCTGTGGGCTCCCACAAAGAAACTGACTTCTATTAACTATAGGAAAACAACTGATAGATTGTTTTTTCTTTCATATAGAAATGATATAGCATATTCTCCTTTCATTTAAATCTTATGAATTCTGGGATTCATGTCATTTTTATATAGGAAATCAGCACCAACCTCAGTGTACTACTGACCTTTGTTAGTACTAAGATTTTCACCTACATTATATTTTTAATTTTAGTAAGGATTTTTAAAAGTAATTGTCAATAAATAATATAATTGTGAAATAAATTTAAATTTAAAATTATAGCTTTCACATTCTTTTTAAGAGAATGAAATAACTAATTTAAAGATGATTTTTCTCTCACATGAATCATCTTATGGAGACTTAATTAAATATATACATTTAAAATTTTTACATAAACTTCATAAAGAACATATATTTTACTACATATAAATTGAAATTTTATATAATATAATATATAAATACAGTGGTCTCTTTGTACACAGTGGTGTACTACAGATGTTGTATTCTCAGTGATAAGTTATTTATAGGGATTTTTTTTCCTCTAGCACCATATTATATTTAATTCATTTATACACTGGTATTAAATTCACATTTGTTTAAAAAGATTAAATACAGAAGGTAAAGAAAAAAATTCTCTTATACATGCATATGTACATATATGCATATGTAAGTACACACACATACACACATACATTATATATATATATATATATATATATATATTTATACACACACACACATATATGTATAATAAAAGTGAATGTTTACAGACGTAATCAGTAGGACACATGGGTTCTTGATTACCACAAATTTCACTAAACCATTACGTGATGGTCTTGTTTGCTGGTGGAAAACATTAACAGAGGCATGGGAAGTTTTGTATCTTTTACATAAAGCATGAAACAGCCTTTGTGATTTAATCACTAGCATATTTCATTCAAATTAATACAAAGTGTTAACCTAATGTTTTTGTTCACCAATATCAAGATTTTATAATGGAGTAAATATAAATTATGAGTGATTCTAGAATGGAGTGGTTATGAATTTATTTTGCCTCAGAGAATGCCATAAATAAACATTGATTAACTATTTGAAAATTTGGGGAAAGCAAAAGAGCTCTGGATAAATACTATATGGATCCATATGTAATTTTTTATTTAAGATGCTTTCTATGTGAAAATTTACTTTTATATATGGCATAAACCTTCACTCATTGCTTGGCAGAGATATTTTTAAATAAATGATAAATAGTATTAGCTTATTTGATGATGGCATATCTGTGTTTAGTGTTATTAGCTTTACTATCCTTCATCTGGTCATGGAAACAAAAGGGACTGTGCACTGTATAGACACTCATCATTTCTAATAATGTATGGCAGAATGAGAAGAATTAGTCTTAGATTTTATATCTCTAGATTACTAACTAAAAATCCACTTACATACAAAGTAGTATTCAAAGCAATATAATGTACTCATGAAACTTCCAAATATATATGCTTCTCACTATAAGTAATAAACTTATTTTCAATCAAGTGGGAAACACAGTAGATGTGAAGAAATTTTAAAAGTTATGCTTTCCATTTTAAGCTATTCATTTGCTTGAGTACTTTCATATTATTCTTCTGTTTCCTGCAATAATACATATTATTGATTCCATTTTCTGCCAAACCTTTATATCACAGCCAAACCTCTGAATTTTTCATAACAAATGTCAAAGTATTCAAATGTATATGAATAAACTTACTTGTGAACTTAATATACTTATATGAATAAAATGCACACTTCAAACAATAATGTGACTACACATCTAGGGAGGGGAAAAGAAAAGCAATATCAATATTTGACTTTGTTGGTTTAGTCTATTCTGAGAAAATAATCATTAGAAAACATAGATACTTGCTCTTTTTGAATATGTATTCTCTTAGTCACTCTAGTTGATGACAAATATATATATATATTTTTTTTTCTTTGAGACAAAGCAACACAAAACATTTGGCTGGCCACATCAGTGACTTAGTATATCTCTTCTCTGTAGTAGATAAGCCTAAGACAGAAGAAGCAGAGCTTCCTGATGTGACCCTCTGGTTGCTTGACCAGAGTTGGAGTATGTAAGACCATCTCTTCCTTCCCAGAATGATTCTCTAGGTGGCCTCTTAAGATTTTAGAAGTTAGCTTAAGCTTTCCTACAACATAGTAGGATCAGAAAGGAAAGGCAAACAAAACAGGGAAGGAAATAAAAGGTTAAGGGTTTTTTGTTTTGTTTTGTTTTTGTTTTTGTGGGGGTTTTTTTTTTTGTTTTGTTTTTGTTTTTTTGTTTTTGTTTTGTTGTTGTTGTTGTTGTTGTTTTTAATGTGTCATGGGTTTAAAAGTGTGGAGGAGGGGACCTGTGAGGGAGTAAATGGCTGACACTGTGTTGACAGAGGGCCACTGCTGTTATTCTGAATCTCATTCCATTCTGTTTCCCTCTGATTAATGTCCTTCCTTCCTTCCACAAACTCATGCTCCTATTTTATGGCATCATGCTGAAGTCCAACATAGCTTCATCTAAGCCTCTTTCAGATGAGAGAGAAGTGCTATATTTGAAGTTCCTCCAATTTGAAAGATAGGTGTTTTCAATTTTTGTTTTTAATAAACAAAACACAGGAATTAGAATACTCAAAAGTGTTTAAGATACTAAAAGATGGAATGTAAAAGAATGGAATTCTGTTGTAATGATGAACTCATCTATATGTCAGCATGCCATAAATTAGAGGCTGATTCTATTCTCTTCATAAAGCCCAGGCCTGTGTCTGGTTCTCAGCAGCTACTGGCTTCAGCCACTGCTCTCAAAGTGCTTCACATTTAGTTATTCTCCCATAAAACTAGCGAGTTTAATTTGAACAGCTCTTTCAAACTTTCCTGATTTGATCAATACTAAGAAATGCTTTTTCTCGACACCAAATTATCAAAGACCATCCTCACCAATGGTTCTTCAGTTTGTATGATAGATATGATAGAATGACCTTTTCTTAGGCCCAACAGCAGTTAGTTTCCTTGACACTTTCCAAAACTCTGCTCCCTGTCTTTGCTATTCTATTCTGGGACCATAATCTATTCAATCCCAAAGTGCCCTGGTTATTGTTTATTGTCAACTGGACCCAACCTAGATTGAATTTGGATGAGGGCCCTCAATTGAAGGATTGCCTCAGCACTTAACCTGAGTCAACTGTTTTAGGACATTGTAATTATTTTTAATTGTTATTGGGGGTCCAACACACTGTGGGTAACACCATCCCTAGGCAAGCAGTCATGAACTGTGACATCCTTTCTCATGTATGTACCATGTGTGTGTGAATATATATATTACAGATCAAGGGGTCCTTTTGAGGCACACAAAATACTAGCATGGTCAGATCCTTTGATACTAGTATAGTGGTTGACAGTCAGCAACCTCTTTCACAAATAGTTTGGTCGATGCCTGATAATTCTCTTAGGATGAAGACAATAGATTCTGAGCAAGCCTATAATCTGTGTTCTTCCATAGGTTCTGCTTGAGTTTCTACCACAATGTCTGTCAGTGATGCATTGTGATGTGGGAGAATAAGCCACATAATTGCTTCCCTCCTTTAAGTTGCCTTTTATAAGAATGTTTTATCAAAGTAATAGAAGAACAAACCAGGACACAAAGCAAATGTCATTGCAGTTTTTGACTTGACGTCACAGGAGTCCCTTATGTTCTCTAAGTGTTTTCATAGGTCTGTTGAAAGTGACTATTCATGGCAGCATTGAAAGAACCTCACGATTTGGCCTTCTTTTGCTTTTTAACCCTGAAAAATTTTAACTCCTATTGTGGTTCATTGGCTTCGAACAATGTGTGTGTTCCACATATCTCTTAATGTTTTCCATGTTTTAATCTAAGTGCTTGGCTCCTTTATTGGTTATAATTTGTTTATTTATTTATTTATGTATTTATTTATTTATTTATCATTATTATATTTGTGTGTTTTAATTTTACACATCAGCCATGGGTTCCCCTGTCCTTCCCCCTCCCATCCCCACCCCCAACTTCCACCCGCCCCCTCCCCTCTATTCCCATCTCCTCCAGGGCCAAGACTCCCCTGAGGATTCATTTAAAACTGGGAGGCATCCAGGCTATAAGTTTTTCTATACTTGAAATTTCATTCATCTTTCCTGATCAGACGTAATTGTTTGTATGTTTTGGTTTTCACAAAATTAATTCCCTTCCTTTCTTTTGTGATATAGTTTGTAATAATTATGAATGTATCTGTTTCATCAAGGCTGTCAGATGAAATAATGGTATTAGAAAATCACCTGTGCAATAAAGTATAAGAAATGGATTTCTGAGAGTGATCACAAGGTAGTGAGAAAGTAATGCAGTAAGAGTAAAGCTCAGCGATATTGTTAAATGTTTCTCATTATCTTTCAATGCTTTAGATCTGTAAGTATCTAGAAAATACAGGCATCCTTCGTTTTACTAATGATAAGATGAAAGTATTGGGAAAAGAAACATTTTGCCTAGGATTGCAGGAGAGCTGCTAACACTATATAGAGAACTGAAGCCCAGCTCTTTCTCTGATTGGCCTTTGAGAGGCAGTTCACTATTTTAAAACTTTGCTTGAATAAACTTGAGAATTGGGGTCTAGCATGCAGCAAACACAAAACAAGGTAACTTCTAGTAATAATTCCATATGTCTGTCACAAAGGGATCCAAGGGTTCACTTGCACATTTTTGGTCCTTGTTGATAAATTTAATAATTTGATGAGATTTTGGTATTTGATAGACTAAACAACAGGCCAGGAAAAGTTGAAGTCTTACTAACTGCCAGGAAGAAGGAAGCAGAAGGCAAAAAAAAGTTATTATTTTTGTGTTAAAAGTCAAGGTAATAGGCAGGCCTGGTAACCCGGTAACAGAAGCCTGTAAGCAGGTTCATTGGCTGGGGGGTACTGTAAAAGAGCACAGTTCCAGAGACTATTGGGGCAAGGAGTTTTTGTAGTCTGCCTGTTGTGCATCCAAAGGTAGGCGATAGAAAAGTGGAAGAAAGGACAGGTTTTGCTTTCTGAGTGCTAATGCAGTGCCTTAGTTGCTGTGATGAAACACCATGACAGAAAGCAACATGGGAAGGAGAGGGTTGATTTCATTCAGTTTCATTTGACAGTTCAGCGTCAAAAGCAGTGAGGGCAGGAACTCACACAGGGCAGGAACCTGGAGGCAGGAACCTGGAGGCAGGAACCTGGAGGCAGGGGTTGATGCAGAGGCCATGGAGGGGTGCTGCTTACTGGCTTGTTCCCCGTGGCTTGCTCAGCCTGCTTTCTTATAGAACCCAGGACCACCCATCGATGAATGACACCACCCATAGTGGGTTGGGCCGTCCCCCATCCATCACTAATTTAAAATTGTCTTCCAGTCACATCTTATGGAGGCATTTTCTCAACTAAGCCTTCCTCCTATCTGATGACTCTAGCTTATATTAATTGACATAAAACTAGCTAGTACACGCAGAAAGCAGAAAAGCTTAGTGGTCACTGAGCAAGCAACTGAGTTTTATGAGTCTTCTGAGACTCTGGGTTTGTAAGTTCCTATGTCATCAAGAAAAGTGTTATTCTTTTTTTTTTTTTTGCTGTTTTCAGGTATATCATAATCCTTTCTGTCTTCTGGCTTTAGACCCTTTCTTTGGTTGGAAAATACAGTATTCTCTGTTATCTCTGGGGGTCTCAGTCCTTGTTGAGACAAAGGAAGCACCTATTGTCTACATCTTAAGAGTATTATCATACACTGACCAAGATATTTGTGAAAGAGGTTGCTGACTATCAACCACAATACTACTATCAAAGGATCTCACCATGCTAGTATTTGTGTGCCTCAAAAGGATCCCTTGATATGTGAGGCACCTGGTATATAAATCAGAAAGGATGTCACAGGCTTTGGATAATCCCAATTGTACTAGAGAAACTTGACATATGTATTCATAGGTCCTAAATGTTGCCTGGGAAGCAACTGACTTTAAATGGCTCTTTTTGTTCCTTAACATCCATCATAATAGCATCACCTGTCAAATCCACACCTTCAAAATCCACTGATTGATACATATTCACTTGAATTTGAGTAGTTTAATATGAGATTGTATTCTAAAAGATCTATTATTAAGTTGTGAATTTCCCATTCCTTTTCCATAATATTGTTAACATAGACCTATGTCCAAATTCTAGGAACAAAAATGAGAAATACATTCTGATTCCTGCTGTATCAATCAAATAAACAGAAATATTAAGTGTAAATTCTAAATTTTAAAATCAAATACAAATACTTTAAATTACTCTGCTCATAACAAATCAGCTTTTCCCCCCTAAATACCAACTTATTTTTCATAAACATTTAAACATTTTCCTAAATGAAACTGTCAGGCTAGCATACTGTTGCTGACATAATTTTAATTGTTTTAATTTATTCTACTCAATGACATTATTTTTAAGGGTCTGAATAAAATATTGTTGGCTTTTAAAGTGCTGGTTTTCATCAAATTGCTTTTTATTTCATCTATCTAAGACATTATAACTTTGTAAGAAATAACTGAAACCAATTAACATGCAAATTTGAATGCAAGTTTTGTTCTTTTGTGTGTTCTGCAGTGACATGAATCCCCAATAAGCTCCTCATGAACATTAATTTAGGATAAACCTTATTAACATAGTGATGTTCATGTCAGATTGTACACCTGCTGCAAGAAGTGATGCCTAGAGGTATCACATGATATAATTCAACCAATTTCATTTGACAGTGGAAATTAAATTTCTGAAATGAGACTTAACTTGTTATGTTTTGCCCCCCCCCCTTTTTTTCAGTTAGCATGCACAGTATTAGATATCTGTATGCATTGCCTAAGAAAGTGTGTTAGAGCCTGGGCGGTGGTGGCACACGTCTTTAATCCCAGCACTCGGGAGGCAGAGGCTCGTGGATCTCTGTGAATTTGAGGCCAGGCTGGGATACAGAGTGAGTTCAAGGAAAGGCACCAAGCTACACAGAGAAACCCTGTCTCAAAACAAACAAACAATAATAAAGTGTGTTTTAGGTAGTCTGCTTCCCTACTCATCTCTTCATCTTCCTGTACTCCCCTGTACCCCTTTACACTGTTCTGTACCCCTTACACTGTCCTGAACCCCTTACACTGTCCTGAACCCCTTACACTGTACTGCACCCCTTACACTGTCCTGCACCCCTTACACTGTCCTGCACCCCTTACACTGTCCTGAACCCCTTACACTGTCCTGAACCCCTTACACTGTACTGTACCCCTTACACTGTCCTGCACCCCTTACACTGTCCTGAACCCCTTACACTGTCCTGTAACTCCTTACACTGTCCTGAACTGCCTTACACTGTCCTGCAACTCCTTACACTGTCCTGCAACTCCTTACACTGTCCTGTACCCCTTACACTGTCCTGTACCCCTCTACACTGTCCTGCATCCCGATACTGTCCTACACACCCTTACACTGTCCTGCACACCCTTACACTGTCCTGCACCCCCTTACACTATCCTGTACCCCCTTATACTGTCCTGAACCCCTTACACTGTCCTGCACACCCTTACACTGTCCTGAACCCCTTACACTGTCCTGCACACCTTACACTGTCCTGCACACCCTTACACTGTCCTGCACCCCTTACACTGTCCTGCACACCTTACACTGTCCTGCACCCCTTACACTGTCCTGCACACCTTACACTGTCCTGCACCCCTTACACTGTCCTGCACCCCTTACACTGTCCTGCACACCTTACACTGTCCTGCACACCCTTACACTGTCCTGCACCCCTTACACTGTCCTGCACACCCTTACACTGTCCTATACCCCCTTATACTGTCCTGCACCCCTTACACTGTCCTGCACACCTTACACTGTCCTGCACACCCTTACACTGTCCTATACCCCCTTACACTGTCCTGCACCCCTTACACTGTCCTGCACCCCCCCACTCTTCTGCATCCCTTTGTAGCCTCTACTCAGCCTTCTTTCCATTTCCATATCCCATGTGTTCTTTTGCCCTTTCTTTCATAGTACCTCTTTTTTACCCTCCCTTGCTCTGTGCTTTACTATTTTAGGCTCCACTCACCTTTATACTCACTAATGCATATACAGGTATACATTACAAGCAAAGGTTCACATATGAGAATAAACTGTGCTTTCTGAGTTCGAGCCACCTCTCTTCACATTATGCTTCTACAGACCACCCGATTGCTGAGATTTTCATAATATATTCTTCTTAGAGCTGAATAAAATCTCGTTGTGGGTATGCAACTGAAATGTGCGTTATTAATGTGCAGTATTTAATAAATGTCCTTTCCCCCCCAGAAAGATGCTCTTATTAATGTTTCCTCTGAGGCTTCTTTGACATTCAGGAGGGAAGAAGGTGGCCATTCTCAGACCATAGCATAACTGTTCACAGAGGTGAATGGGATAAGCGAGGCCCTTAGTGGCAAAGCTATTGATTTGGACTCCCAAAGAGAGATGTTATTAAGGCCTCATGGCACAGCCTCTTCTGCACTTCAGAAACATTTATGCTTTGAGCTTATGATCTTCTGTCCAATCATATTATCATAGATGGCAGTGAAAGCAGAGAGCATAAAGAAATTCTAGGCACAAGGATTTTCTGGCATTAAACAAGGGAGTCTGAGGATGTGAAGTTGGTATCTGACAGAAGAAGGGCAGGCTTATTGGCCCAGACAGTATTTTCTACTTTGAAGGTGCTCACACACTAAATATAAACTCTGGCAAGATAACATTTGATTCCAAACATTTTTCCTTGGAGACATCCAAGGCTTTCATCTGGCTTGAGAAGAATGTGAAATCAAGAAGCCTGAGTCTAAAAATAGAATGAATTATTTCCCAGCGAGACAGAATAAAGTTGAGTAATTATAGTTCATTGCCACAGTCTTTAAAGTAAGTTAAATGATAAGTTGGCTTAGCTTTAAAGCATATAGGAAGTTGTTTTAATCATGTTTAACATCAATTTGGATTTGGATTTTACAATACTGGCTTCCAAGTTACATACTATATTTCTATAGAATCAATGTTTAACGTTTTAATACATGTGTTTTCAGAAGAGTATAAATTTATTCAGTGTCTCTTTTCAAACAGCAAATTCAAATGACCTCTTCCATTTTGAGTTACTGTCTGGAGTTTAATATTTATGCCACCAATGCTAAAAGTTTATTGGGTCAAAAGTTAGACATAGCAGATAGCCAAGTAATCTTTTTATTTTTCTATTACTTTTCTCCTTTCTTCTGGGAGTAAATATTCTTTTCATTAGGTATTTTCTATAGAACTTCTTTTGGGAAAGTGCAGGATCTGTTACATTCCCTATTTAATTTTTTCTTTCAGGGGTAAGAAAAAAATGATTCAGTGATTAAGAGCACTTGTTGCTTTTCCAGAGGTCCTACATTCAGTTCTCAGTCCACAAATGGTGGTTCGCAACTGTCTGTAACTGCAGTTTTCAGGAATTTGTTGTCCTCTTCTGGATTCTTACGGCACTGGATAGTACTGGTGTATATACACACACACATACAGGCAAACAATACATACAAACAGTAAATAAATATTTTATTTTTATTATAGAAGATGAAGTTCAGTGACTAGCATATAGGAAGTCTTGAATTTAATTTACAGCACACACAACTTAATGACCATATGTACACACAATTTTTTATGATGGCTCCCCTTTGCAAGGCTTATTGCACAGAATATTATGTGACCATTATTTTTTTAAGTACTTTGAAGATAGAATTTCCTTTTCTCTGAATATCTTGTTGCCCATGGCTGATTAAGGAACTTCTTAATTGTCATTATGCTCAGCAAATTATCTGTAGGGCCCATAATTTTGGTTTTAAGTTTCATGGCAATGTGACAAGATATATATTTTCTTTCTTCTGTTCCTCAGAGAGGGAGAAAGTGAGAGAGAAGGAGGTTTATTCCTATAGTTCCAGAAATGTTCCCAGATGTTCATGAGAGACAGTCTGTTGGATTTATCTTTTAAAAACCATTTTGAATATTTCAGATTGACCACTGACTTCAAGTCATGGTTTTCTACTTTTGAATACACTTATTTAAGAATTTATCTCACCTATTGAGATATTGTTAACTATTTCTTTCATTTTTGAGATTATGACAAAATAGTGTCATTTCCACTTTTCCTTACTCCAAACCCTCCCTTACATGTCTCTTTGCACTCACTCAAATTCATGGCCTCTTTCTTCATTAATTATTGTTACATGCATCCATATATTGTCTATTTCTTAAATCAACCCACTCAGTCTGTGTTAAGTGTACAATGTCCTTTGGGTGTATGTTTTCAGAGCTGGACTTTGAGTGTTGGGTTGGGAAAATGTGTGCTCTTCTTAGAGAAGGCTGTTCATCCTACACTCTGCATTCCTTGGTTGTCTATGGTGGTTTTTTTGTTTTGTTTTGTTTTATTTTGTTTTAAAGGACTTTTCCTTATCCACTTCAGCATGTCCATAGCTGTTATCCTTGCTCAAATCATGTTTAGTCATCTCACCATGAAAATTTTTAGTTATATCTTCTCATTATCACTATATTTATTGTTTCATTTCTGCTTACTTTTTTATATTTTTTTCTTTTCAGTCATAGTAAGCTGTCTTACTCCCTATAAGGTTTTAGGTCACATCTAAATTTATTCAGAAATATAAACCAATCCCATTAGCATGGTGGCAATGTTTCTAGGCATGTGTCCATTAGAAATATAACCTTTATATTCATTTTCCTGAGAAAATTGGAATGTGTTTTCTATTTTCTTGAATTTTTTGTTTTCATTTGATTCAGAACTTTTGGACTTGCACCAACACAGTTTCTTCAGACCAGAAATCAAAGTAGTGTTCCCTGGTGACAGGAAACACTGACTTAAGGATCCACATTCCTTGTTCTAAAGGATTTATATGTATAGAATGAGTCTTGCCTGTGTTCAGCTGAGATTTTTAAGAGGCACACATCAACCTTAATTCATGTTGAACAAATTGAATGATCTATGGTACATACAGAATGGATGAAAATGTGAGTGTTTATATGACCACTTATGCTATAAATGGAAGTGGGTGCTGTTAAATGTTGTCCATAGCTTAATGGTCACCTTTCAACAAAAATATTCTACCACCTATGGGGAAGTTCAAAGTTCCTGGAGAAATTATCATATTAGCCATAGTCTATATCTTTCCCACTAAGTTAACAAACTTATCCTAATTTATCTAACAAGCAAAAGTCCTTCCGTCGGTTTTAAGTAGATTTTTTTTTTTCCTGAGACAGGGTCTCTGTGTGTAGCTTTGCGCCTTTCCTGGAACTCACTTGGTAGCCCAGGCTGGCCTCAAACTCACAGAGATCCACCTGGCTCTGCCTCCTGAGTGCTGGGATTAAAGGCGTGCACCACCACCGCCCAGCCTGCATTTAAGTAGATTTTGATGTTCTATGAGCCACAAGTTAAACAGCAAACAAACTATTTCTAAAACAATATGTACAATGAGTAAATAAATAAATGCAAAATTACCATCAAGAGGTGGGGAAAAAAAAACCACACATGTTCTCACACATTTGCATGCTAAAGTAAATCTGACTATATAATGGTGATTACTATTAGGTGGAAAGAGGGAGAGAGAACTAATAATGGGGTCTTGTGTAGCAGGAATCTTAAAGGTTCTTATTAATAAAAACAAACCTGAGGCCAGTTATTGGGGTGAATGCTGGAAGATCAGAGAAGCAGAACAAGCCATGGCTATCTCACCTTGCTAGTTCCTGGGGTGATCCTGTTTCCTCAGGCTGGAAGCTTCTGAGTCCTCCTCCACATGAATCTCCAAAGCCTGAATGCTTAACCAACCAAATGCTTAACTAACTACATGTTTTACTCCTTTAGTTCCTGGTCCTCAAGCCTTATATACCTTTCTCTTTCTGCCCCCACTCCCTGGGAGTAAAGGTTGGGTTTCTGGGATTAAAGGTGTGGGTCACCATGCTTAGCTGTTTCTAAAGTGGCCTTGAACTCAGAGATCCACCTGGCTCTGCCTCCCAAGTGCTGGGATTAAAGGTGTGTACCACCACCGCCCAACTTCTGCTATACCTTGCTGTGACCCATTTTCTAGCCACCATTTTTGGCTTTGTTCTAGTGGCTGTCTGTTCTCTGACCCCAGATATGTTTATTTGAGGGAACACACAATATTTCAGGGAACACAATATCCACCACAGTCTTGGAGCATAAAAGGATAATTAAATAGAAGTAATAAATTCCAGTGTTTATGGCACAATGAGGCAACTATTATTCACATTTACTGGTCATATATATTTATGAAAAAATATAAGCCTAAATAAATAATTAACTAAAATGATAGATATTGAAAGATTTGGTTGCTTCTTAGTAATGGCACGCAGAGTCTTCTTAGGCAAGTATTGTCAGTCCCTAAAAAAATGGTCATTTATTCAAGGATATATTTTTATCCATCTTCTTCTATGGCCCATGAATCTTAGGTCTATGCATTTCTTTTACCATTTCTGAATCAGTATAGGTACCTGAATAGACATTACATATAGGTAGCTTGCTTATTGGTTATCTATTTTGAAAATTCTGCTGCGGGCCGCAGGAATATATCATAAGAACTCAGCTGGTTATGGCAAAGTCACGACCTGGAGGGATCAAGGAATTTCTCCAGAGGAAGCCAAATCCCAAGGAGCTTTTGGTCTTACTTGGCTTGTTATATATCAGCTGTCTTCTGTTATGAAAATTATGTGTGCCTTCATAGTTTTCCCAATTGACTTTTCCCTGAGAAGGGCTAACAGTGTGGACTGATCACTCTCTGGACATACACATTCCAGGTATTTGGAGAACAGCCTCAGGAAAGGCTTTGTCTGGAATCAGATACCCTCCTTAACCACTATCAAGGACTAGCAGTAATAACAGTCCACATGAAAGTCTCCTGATTTAAGGAAAATTCCACAAGGAGACACCACCTAGGACAGGTGGATGTTAAGTAATAGCTTTACACAATTCAGCTTGGACCCTCCTTTCTTACAGCCTTACTAACTTTATAGACCTCTAACTCCTTAAGACTACTCTAACCACTTCTAGGTATATTTAGATAACCCTCTGCACTGATAGCTATGCTCAGCCAGAACCCCAGTTCAAGCCTCCCTGTAATTATCACCATTGACACCATCCGGCCAGGTCCATCCCCAGACAGAGGAAAGTACTTTATCAGAGATACCTCTGAACTCTCTAAGAACAGACTTAAGCATCTAGGCTACCTGTTTGAGAAGGCCTGGCAGATGTGCCAATTAAGCTTTACTGCCTCCTTTCCCAAACCTTATCTCTAGTTCCAGATCTCCTTTTAACTATCACCAGAGGCATCTAGCTATACATAGGTTGCCTAGCGACTGAGTACACCTTCCCCAACCCTGCAGAAAAATGGCAGATAGCCTGGACAGATAGGAGCCACAGGGAAAAAAGAAGACAGTCTTATTTACTCCCATTGACATAGCAACATATAGTTTCTTAACATTTTCTGCTAATCACGTTTGAGACTATAGTTAAGCACATAAGATTCCCTCTTCTTAGATATTACCCTAATTTAGCCTTTAGTTAATTCATTTCCCCATTGGTCACTTCACTTTGGGGTTGCAAATGATAATTAATGGTTATTGCCTCTCAATGTGAGTCTTACCACCCCTCTGTTTGACCCTGGAAGCCTGACTTTATATACCAGGGCTTCCAGGGCACGGGAATGGAGAAGAGAAAAGAGAATGGAAAAACTAGACAGGTAAGAACTAGATTGAAGGGCTAGAAGAGAGTACTAGAGGAACGAGATGGAAGATGAGGAAGAGCAAGACAGGGAAGTAGTAGCTGGGTAAGAAGCTGAAAAGGCTCTAGGTGGGGCAGAATTAAGAGAGAGAATTAAGATAGAACTTAGAGGGAGCAATAGATAAGTATAAAGAGAAATCAGGCAAGAAAGGTGCTAGGCACAAGAACAGAACTGAAGCTGTGTATGTAGGATGTTATGCCAGAGGAACTAAAGCAAGTGGACTTAGGGAGCTCAGTGTGCTGAGATTCTATTTCCCAAAATAGTCCTTGCCGTTAGTAGTTCTCTCTCCTGAGCCCTTGGGATGTATAATATTAAGGCTGGTCCCTCTAATATTATACAAGAAAAATCCAGAATTATTTTTTAACTGTAGACTCATTTACAACAGACTGCAGATATGTTGGCAGTAAGATCAGAGAAGTCAGAGCATTCTCATGATCTATTTTCAACTCCATGTGTCAGAAACTACGCACAAAGGCCATACCCAACTTTCTTTCTCTTAGACAGCTTTAAGTTTGTCCTTTTTTAAAAAACTTCTTGTTTCTATTGTCATAAGTCATATATTCAACAACAAGGTTAAATAGAAACAATGATTGAGGGTTTTTGTTTGTTGTTTCTGTTGTTAATTTGAATGTCTTTTTGGTTTTCTTTCATTGTTTTGTTTTGGGCAATTTGTATGTCTTAATTCATACAAAAATGTAGTGGTCTTGGTCTGTTTTCCATGTTATTGCAGGGCCCAGTTCATCAATAAGATTCTTATATATACCATAATTTCTGTCTGTTTCCCCTTCTATTAAAACAAAACAAGACCTTCCATCCACTGACTGCTGAACTTAACTCACGTTAAATCTGTCTTTTGGCATGTACTGTATTGTATAAATATACATTATTTAAAAGTTGAAGTATCACGTGGCCAGAGAGATAAATTGGTGATTATGAGCACCTGCTGCTCTTACATAATACCTGGCAGCTAACAGCTATTTGCATTTCTAGTGCCAGAGGATCACATTCCCTGTTCTCATCTCCACAGTCATGGCACACATGTGCAGCACATACATACATGCAGACAAAACATAAATACATGTAAAATAGATAACTCTTTAAAAGCTGAGACAAAAATCAAAATTCTCAATTCTAGAACCTTGCCATATGGAAGTTTAGATGTCTGTTCAAATTATACTCCAAGGTGTACAAGATTGCTTATATCATTCTTTCACAGGCACAGTAACAAATGTGCCCTTTCAATCTCCAGTTTCAACAATGACTTTGGGATCTGTAACTAATGAGTGAAAAAGGAAAGTGTATAGCTAAACAGTTGTAAATTAAATTTTTTAAACCTTGGCAGAGAAGTGACATGCAGAGTAAAAGTTCTTATTATTAGCAGGTATATTGAGTTCATCCAGTAAGGATAGTCAGGAATTGTCTTTATAACCACATGAGATTTTGACTCTGAGATATGTGAATGTTTCTTGAAACCATATAAAAGCTTGAATGAAGTACAACAAATTAAACATAAAGCCAGAGCTCTCTTAAAATTTAAAACTCTTCTATTTCCATAGAAGTAAATAAAGAATTTATCATTTATAATATAATATAAAAATTTATCATTTTTGAGGAGTTGTGATTGTTTCTGTAGGACTCGCCAGTAACATGAGAGAACTAAGAAGTAAATTTACTGCTAAAATATTGAGACAGTCACATAAAAGTTTAAAAATGACTAGTATCCTCATTGTATTTGTGGGCTTTTAAAGTAGTACTCTGTTGGTATTCATTGTTTTATTCTCTTGTGTCGTGTACCACTGTACAATGGAGCATTTTATTATTTGTTTCCTATCATGTGTGAATGGAAATAAATTGTGGTAGTAGACAGTTACTATTTCCCATCTGAGCTTAGTGCAAACTAGACGTTTGTGAAATAAATCCCAATAAAAAAGGAATAAATTAATGGCAAGGTTACTCTCCAGTTTAAAGGGAACTATAAAGCTGTGCTACATTGTGGAAAATGGAGATTTGTTCCATTGTTGGCTACTCTGCACAGGCACTATCACCATATAAAGAAGCATGCAAGACTAACAATTGATGGCAATTTTCAAAGCCTGAAAACAAACTCTGTTTTATCTTCAATGGCAGACAAGGGGGAAAGCATGATTTATTCTGTTATTTGACCACACTAAAAGCAACTACTATATAAAGTCACAGAGATTCCTTGAAAGATTCAAACGCTGTCGTGTTGGGCAGAGATAAACAACCACTGCCTTGGATGGGTTTCTTTAAAATGGAGAAAAGTATTTTGGGTCGTTCTTCTTGCAATGACTAACATCCTTATTTCTTTATTTTATGTGTTATTGGAAATCTAGCAGATATACATTGTGGGTCTTTTTTTTTCTACTGAAGAAAACTGGACTCTTCATGTTGAATAATAAAATATATCAATTAAATTAAATGCCAAAAGGGTGCCTTTGAAATAATTTAAAATGTAAATAAAGATATATTGTACAATAGTTTTTCTAATGATGTACTAATAAATTGATAATTACATGGTAATCAGATATGGTGTTCAAACACCTGTAATCCCTACAATCATGAAACTGAGCTAGTAATATTGAAAATTGTCAGCCAACCCAAGCTGAGTTCAAGGTCAGCCTGAGCTACATACATTGTCTCAATGAAGCAAAAACAAAAGTTCTCTCACATCTCCTGACGTGACATTAAAAAATCCTTCCTCGTTTATATATTTCATATTTCTTTAGCTGATACATATTATTTATCAAATTTATTTAAGTTGATGGATTATTCATTTTATAGTATATATTTTTCATTGATTTCACTAAATGTCAGGATGAAACTACTCTAATGCTATAAACCACAATTTAATTTGAACTCTGTAAAGAATATAGAATAATTAAGTAAACATACTGAGTTCTTAAATAATATATTTTGATGCTATGTTAGTTTCTACCACATTCTGTTGTTGGAGAGCTTCTCTCCAGGTGCCACCAAGCTCTGTTAGTCCAACAACCCACTTGTAAAATAAACACACAGATATTTATATTATTTAAACTGTTTGGCCATTACCTCAGGCCTACCATTGTCTAGCTCTTACTCTTATATTTAGCCCATTTCTGTTAGTCTATACTTTGTCACATGGCTTGTGGCTTACCGGTGTCTTTACATGTTGCTTCTCATGGCGGCAGCTGGCGGTATCTGTCCTCCCCAGCCTTCCACTTCCCACCATTCTCTTCTCTGCTTGTCCCACCTATATTTCCTGCCTGGCTACTGGCCAATCAGCATTTTATTTATATAGAGTGATATCCACAACAACATTCAAATTTTTATTGCATTTAACTAAACAGAAATGAGTCCAAATTTTATGTGAAATAATAAATTAAATTAAATCTAGAGTATTAAAAAAGAACAATATACAAAATGATATACCTAGGCAGATAATAAAATGCACTCTAGGGAAAATATTTTAAAAACATATTAGTAACTCCTAGAGAGTAATATTTCTCACTAGTGCTGGATTAGAAAGGGAAAATCAATTAAATTATGTGAAGTAATTAAACTGTGCTAAAATAGAGGCTACTAATTAATGGGGACAAATATATGGCTATTTCATAGACTGGTTCTCACTTTATATAGATTAAGATTGTGGTGGGAAAGCAATCATAGTTTGGATGTAGGGCCATGACTATCATATTTTAGTAAGCCCCAAAGGAGCCACCTTCATTACTGAAACCATCTCACTTCAGAATGTAGGAAATTAGCCTATTTTGTACTTCAGCATAGGAATCAAGGGATTCCTCCAGAGGGCTTAGTGGATGCACTGAATTGATACCTAAGGGAGAAAGAAGTACATTGCAAGCATACCGACTTGTCTGATACCAATTCCTGTTCTCATGGAAGTTCACAATGACAAGGACTTCATAGTTTTTAAAATATTAAGAGCAGACAAAAAAGGTTATTGAAATACTAAAGAATTGAATTTAGAGTCCAAAATTTATTACACATATTTGTTTCATTAAGACATTACCATCTATGTCTTAAATACAGATTATAATCAAAGATCCACAAGTGTTTTCTTAATGTTACTCTTCTCAAGTTGGAGGATTATAGCCTCGTGGCCAACTGCAGAGATTGGTGGAACACACTAAAGTCTAATTAATGCTCTATAGATTGCATGTCTAATTGTTGTATATGAGATCATGAGGCCTACATACTTAAAATATTTATTTCCTGGTCTTGCCCAGGTAATTTTCTGACCCTATAGACAAATTAATGTATTCTAGAATTACAATAATTTGACAAACAAATATGTAATCTTTTATTATTAAACATGGAAACAAATGTCTAAATAAGTATTTTCCTCAAAATATTATCTACTCATCAGTCAATATTAAATCATTTAGAATGGAATTTCTAAAGCACTCTGAATGAATCTGCATTATCTGTTACTGTAGTTTAAGAGTAAAATACCATATTAGAAAAAAATTAAAGGTTTGTGTATACGTGTGTGTGTGTATGTGTGTGTGTGTGCAAGCGCGTGTATATATGTTTGCATAAATGTGTGTACATTAATTGCAATGGCCTCTGAAGTGGAGCCCTTTCTAAAGAACTTTCTGGTGTTAGCTGATTTTCTCATACTATAATACCTTAACTATGAGCCATGCTAGATATTAATCATGTATTTACTAAAACTTGTTGAATTTATTCTTTATATTTGATGAATAAAAGGATATGCAGAAGCAAATGGTAACCTTCAGGTTGCCTAATACTTAGGACATATTTTAAAATGAATCATAGTCTCAACTTGAAGAACATTGTCATTTTTTTAAGTGTACAATGAATGTTCAGAATTGGAAAAAAAAATGTGGTCATTCAGGCATGATGTCAGATTAGCAGATATTTACTTCCTGTGTATTTTATTCTATGAGCTATGAGTTATTACCAATTATTTTGGCGACAGACAATGCAATTGGCTCTATCATATATTTGTGTATTTATTTATTGATATTTATTTATTTGTTTATTTATGGTTTTTCAAGACAAGTTTTCTCTGTGTAGCTTTGGAGCTGTCCTGGAAATTTCTCTGTAGACCAGGCTGAGCTCCAACTCACAGAAATCTGCCTGCCTCTGCCTTCCAAGTGCTGGAATTAAAGGCATGCACCACCACTACTCTGTCTCTATCATATATTTAAATAAATATGTATTTAATTTCTTGAAAAAAATATGTGTGTGCAATATATATGTATGTATGTATACATATATACATACATATGTGTATATATATATATGTGTGTATATATATATATATATATATATATATATATATATAATCATGGTATAAATATGTTTAAATTGGGAATTCTTCAAAAGTCACCCTCAGTTTTTTCAACAACTCTTTTCACAAAGATATTTCTAAAATAAATAATATTTTGCCTTTTTCATTGATACATAGGGAACTCTTTTGAAACAAAATGATAGCATATTTTAAACTTCAGAGCAAGTTATATGTATTTGTAAATTGTTTATATTTTGTTACATTTCAAATCAAACATTTCTACTTACCTGTTCCTACTCTTTTCCCCTTCCATATCTTCCCTCTCCCAACTTTACGTCCTCTCTCTTTTTTAAAACTCTTGGACACAGAAACTCCCAATTTCTTTTTGTGTTTTCTTTGAAAAAAATTTTCCATTTAATTTTGAAGCTTTTTTTTATTGTATTCATTTTAATTACAGTGTCAATTACAGCATCCTTGATTAAACTTTTCTATAGGGGCCATCCGTTCTAATTCACTGCAGCTGATGGTTTAGAATTTTTTTGAATTTAGTCTATAATGACATTGTATTTCATGTGGGCATCATCTCATTCCGTTGTCTCCTCTATGACGCTCACTATTGGGATAGTGTTATGCTCTCCCAGGTGAACTCTTTTAGCTCCTTCCTTCCTCCTTGACTGCCTGCATGCCTACCTTCCTTCCTTCCTTCCTTCCTCCTCCCTCCCTCCCCCTTCCTTCCTTCCTTCCTTCCTTCCTTCCTTTCTTCCTTCCTTCCTCCCTCCCTCCCTGCCTTCCTCCTCCCTCCCTCCCCCTTCCTTCCTTCCTTCCTTCCTTTCTCCCTCCCTCCCTCCCTCCCTCCCTGCCTTCCTCCTTATTCCTTCCTTCCTTCCTTCCTTCCTTCCTTCCTTCCTCCCTCCCTCCCTTCCTGCCTCCCTCCCTCCCCTGCCTGCCTTCCTTCCTTTCTTCCTTCCTTCCTTCCTCTCCTTCCTTCCTTCCTGCTTTCCTCCCTCCCTCCTTCCCCCTGCCTGCCTGCCTTCCTTCCTGTCTGCCTGCCTACCTTCCTTCCTGCTCTCCTTCCTTCCTTCCTTCCTCCCTTCCTTCCTTCTTTCCTTCCTCCCTTCCTTCCTTCATTTATTCCTTTCCTTCCTTCCTGCCTGCCTTCCTGCCTGCCTGCCTGCCTTCCTGCCTGCCTTTCTGCCTTCCTTCCTTCCTTCCATCTCACCTTCCTTCCTTCCTTCCTTCCTTCCATCCTGCCTTCCTTCCTGCTCTCCTTCCTTCCTGCCTTCCTTCCTTCCTCCCTCCCCTGCCTTCCTTCCTTCCTTTCTTCCTCTCCTTCCTTCCTTCCTGCTTTCCTTCCTCGCTCCCTCCCCCTGCCTGCCTGCCTTCCTTCCTGTCTGCCTGTCTACCTTCCTTCCTGCTCTCTTTCCTTCCTTTCTTCCTTCCTTCCTGCCTTCCTTTCTTCCTTCCTTCTTTCATTTATTCCTTCCTTCCTTCCTGCCTGCCTTTTTGCCTTCCTTCTATCCCACCTTCCTTCCTTCCTTCCTGCCTGCCTGCCTTCCTGCCTTCATTCCATCCCACCTTCCTGCCTTCATTCCTGCTCTCTTTCCTTTCTGCCTTCCTTCCTTCCTTCCCTCTTGCCTTCCTTCCTTCCTGCTCTCCTTTCTTCTTTCCTTCCCTCATTCATTCCTTCCTGCTCTCCTTCCTTCCTTCCCTCCTTCTCTCCTTCCCTCCTTCCCTCCTTCCTTCCTTCCTGCCTTCCTCCCTCCCCCTGCCTGCCTTCCTTCCTTTCTTCCTTGCTTCCTTCCTTCCTTCCTTCCTGCCTTCCTTCCATCTCACCTTCCTGCCTTCCTTCCTGCTCTCCTTCCTTCCCTCCTGCCTTCCTTCCTTCCTGCTCTCCTTTCTTCCTTCCTTCCTTCATTCCTTCCTCCTCTTCCTGCCTTCCTTCCCTCCTTCCTTCCTTCCTTCTTTCCTTCCTTCCTTCCTTCCTTCCTTCCTTCCTTCCTTCCCTCCCACCTTCCTGCCAGCATGAGTGTGTGAATGCATGGCTGCATGTTTACCTCTGTAACTTCATTATGGTCTAGGATAAATATGCAAGTATATAATTGAAATAAATGAATAAATACTTTCTTAAGAAGTTTCCTTAAGGGGTTGGGGATTTAGCTCAGTGGTAGAGCGCTTGCCTAGCAAGTGAAAGGCCCTGGGTTCAGTCCTCAGCTCTGGGGGGAAAATGTAAGAAGTTTCCTTAAAACATCAAGGAGAGTTTGTGAACATTCAGCCTTCTGTGGAAGAAATAGACATTAGAGATTCTCACATGATTACACCATCTAATGGAAAGTGGGAAAGAAAAAAGTAACATCTGAAAAAAATTATGCCCACAAGTGAAACAGGGTAAAAAATCCAATATTTATAATGTCTTTGTACATATTCCTTCAAAACATTGATCAACAATGTATATTAGAATTCCTAAAGGAAAAAGTAGTGCATTTTAGAATTCATTGTGATAACAGTAATTATTTATTTACTGTCTAGTTTCCATGAAATAATAGTGTCTCTGAAATAGGATCTTAATTTTCTTGGGACTGCTTTACTTTTCTCAGATGGTCTACAATTCAAAATTTGTCTTACATGTATGCATTAGCAAGACAATATTCAACTAAAATGATGTCATTATAAAGCCTAACAAATTATCCAAATGGTCAGTAAATTAAAATGAAGAATATTGACAGAAGTTATATTCTCAGAGAAGGAAATAATTTGCCAAGAAATATTGTTGATATATTCATAGAGGAATATGAAATAAACTGAGGATTAAATGCTCATATTAAAATAGAAAGTATATATCTAAGGCACTATTGTCAATTAATAAAAACTTTTTTTTCTTTTTCAAGACACAATTTCTCTGTGTAACCATGGCTGTCTGTAGACCAGACTGGCCTCAAATTCAGAGATCTGACTGCCTGTGTCTTCTGAGTGCTCGGATGCACCACCACTGACCAACAATTGATGAAATCTTACACTATGATTATAGCAGGAAAGTATTCATGAGAAACTTTTCAAAAGCTAACACAGTGCAATGATATCTCCAGTTCTATCTCTTTATTGTGTCTAAAAGCAGCTGTAGAACTTTTGCTAGAAATATTAAGAAAATCTTTTTATTTCTTTTCAAAAGGATCCAAGCATGATTTGATTATAGTTAATGCCATTTATAATATAGGAAAGCTATCAACCATCTCTATTGCTAAGATAAAAATACCTTTAAAGTTAAACTGTGATGAAAGCCAATGTACGTAGACCAACTTTAATGTTAAGAAGAAAATAGCTGTGTGTAATTAATTAAACTAAAAGGAGCTGTGTTTGTTAAGATGGTAACAATCAAAAGGTACAAGTTAAAATCTACAAAGCTTTGGAAAGGTGAAACAGTACTGGGATGAGGAGGTGGAGTTGGTTTCCTCCAACAAGAGACATTGCTTTCTAGGGCCTGTGAGTGATTTTTCTTACATGAAATAGGTTTGTTGAAAGTGAAATTTGGGATTAAGGTAAAATTATAAGGAAATACAAGAAATTTAAGATGACTTTCAGATAGGGTTTACACTTTCCATTATTGGTTGTATGGTTACCACCTTGAGTTAAAATATAGCTTATTTGTCTTTCTGGAAGATAAATCAACATCCTCATTAATCTTTAATCTTTAAGTTATAAAGGGGAATATCAAAGTGACGAAGGAAATAAACATGAAGACTATGCACTGTCCTAAAACAGCTCATGAGAAGGTTTCAGTTACTGTGGAGTGTCTGCTAGTGAAAATAAACACAACAAAATGACAGATTGCATAGGCCCACCAATAACAAGAGGAGAGTCTAACAGTAATAGTAATGAATTGGAATTAAATTACATGTTACAAAATCTTATAAAAGAATGTTTGTCAAAATCTCCAAAGTGATATGTATTAATTACTTCAGCTGGTTAATAATAAAACATTTTTTCCTGATACACTGTTATTTATATTTGACCCTTTTTATATTAAAATAATCAGCTTACATGGAAATTAAGTTGTGCAACCTTCACATTAGGACTTTATAAACATAAAATAAGCTCTAGCAAAATCAACAGTTATGAGCACAATTGAATAAACCAGAAATGGGACACTGCTTTTAACATTGCTCCTTCAAATATCAGAATTTTCCACTGAATCTATACTTTAAATTTTTCTGGCTATTTTGTTAAGTTATTTTCAGGTCTTTTATCATTTGAAGAGAAATATTCCTTTTAGCTTTTCATATGGACATTTTAGTAAATAGAAATGTACCATAAGAACTGAGTTTTCTTTGCTTTATAATAATCGCTGCATAGTTAATTTGAATTCTCCAGTTTCATAAAAGAAGTAACTAGGATATTAAAAATTTATATGAAGAAAATAATTTAAAACATAAATAACATGTATGCTTTAAAATAAAATAGGAGAAATTATGTAAAAATTGACAAATTATAATGGCCTATTCATAACGTTTCTATGCCATAAACAAAATCCATAATGACATAAACTGCTCATTCAAGCAGCAATTTCATTAATATTGACATGCATTGATAAGTGCATTTCTATCATCACAAAAAGATAATGAAAATATGTTTCTGTCCCCAAACTGTAAATTGGGGCAGAGGACAAGGCTGGCCAGACATGGCTATCAAGATTTCTCTGGAAGGAAAAGTATGGGTATATGATGAATGGAAAACTTTAACTACTAGTAATACACTTGCCTTCCCTTAGCATAGGCAAGCAGTCATGTCATGTTTCTTTGATAAAAATTATTTGTTTTGTTTCATAACTTACGTTTTTACCCTACACATAAGCATGTATGTTCACACATACGAATTGCACATACAAAAATAGATAAATGCAAGCCTTTGTTGACTGCAATAGCTGAGAAATCACAATTACTTTACAGGCTAAGGCTGTGACCATATTGCTATCTTATTTAGACATCTCAGTCCTGGAGCTAACCTTTCCATCAGGTGGCTGCCTTTGAGTTTTAGGGAGAATGCTGCCTTGTCAGCCTCCCTTGAGACAGTTGGGGACCTTTCTCTTCAAATATTCTTCATTTTTTTTCCCTCCTCCCCCACCCTCCTCCAATATTCTTCATTTTAATAATAAAAAAGAACTGATTATTAGCTGGGCAAGTTGGCTATGTTTGGGTTAGGATGGTCAGTTGAAGAATTGGTTATTGCAATATAGTGGTGTTTTAGTATTCTGTTGAGATGTTTCCTCTCTATGATTTTATGTTTCTAGAGTCTTATGTCCAGGTGGAACTAGGGCTTTGCATTTTTTTTACATATTCCTGTGACTTCCATAAGATGTCTGGACTAGGGTATGAAGAACTTGGAGTCTGTGATTACATAAACCAGACAGGAGTGTCTTAGTCCAGGGCTCTGGTATAATTTCATTAAGCTCTCAACATAGAAAGTTAATCTGTACTTTCTTATCTTTTCCAAAAATTCCCATCTCCAGCACAGTGCTCGGATTTAGAAACACATTACTTACCTTGTACAGACCCTTCAACTGTTACAAAAGAAAGCATATCTATTGTTTTCTTGAACAAAATGGATGTAAAGCAACCTGGTTAATCATTAGACACCCACTAGAGGAGTCCTTCTGAAAGCCATGTTTCTCAAGGCTCCTTACAAGACAAGGAAAAAGCAGGAGGTGAACAGCAACAGGGAGGTTTTACAGAGGCTATTTATGGAAATGTAGATCAGGTATTTGGTTCTCATAGACAAAATACTCCAGAGCACGTGCCAGATTCAGAATTCTAGAAACCAAATTTAAAAACAACTGCTCTAGTCTAGAATGCAGCAACAAATACCGCAGTTTGCGACAGTCATCAGTCTGTAACAAAGCCTTCCAAGTGTAGGGAACTGTCAAGGCACCAGAAGGGCAGGCTCATCACTGCAGTGGTTCTTCTCCGTGTCAGTGTCTTGCATTTGATTCTTTTATCATAAATTATATGATAAACATGACTTAAAGGACAAACTATTTGGGGTCACAGTTGAAGGATACTCTCTATCGCAGTAGAAAAGTTATGGCCTCAGAGATTCGAGGCCACTGGTTACTGTATCAGACCCCAGGACAGGCAGAGATGAATGCATGCACTCAGCTCCCTCTCCTTTTCTGCTCATGACCACAGCCTGTACAATGAGTTTGTCCACATTTAGATTGGTCCTTTCACCTTTGTTAACCCAAATTTGAACTTTCTTCCCAGATAGGCCCAGAGGTTTGTCTCCTAGGTGTTCCTAGAGCCTGTTAACCAACGCAGTCAATATATAACATAGATTAAAAACATTTCATATGGCCAGCCTAGAAAAAAAAAGATCATAGCTATGAGAGTTACATTTTAAAAAATCTAAAATGATCTTACAGAGTGAAATCTGTTAACCATGAAGAAAATGTCCAGCTCTACAGGATGAAGAAAAGCAGCAATAATAATTGATACTAATGTGCTGGTTCCCTTTCAATGCCAGCTTGCCTAACTTAAATCCCCTGTAAAGTGAGCCACAGCTAAGGAGCTGTCTTGATCAGATTGGTCTGTGAGCACATCTGTCAGAGGTTGTCTTGATTCTTGGTTTATGTAGGAAGACACAACCCACTTTGAGTTGTACCATCCCCTGGGCAGGTTGTCCTCAACTGTATCAGTGATGAAATATATCTTCATGTACAAACTAGCAAGCAGACAAAACAACATTTGTTTTGTTGTGTCCTTGACTGTATATGATGTAACCATATTTCCCCTTGACAATGAATTGTGGCCTGGAATTGTAGATAAAAAGCTAGATAAATCCTTTCATCTCCTGTGTTGTTTTATCAAAACAATAGTAATAAAATAAGAATAGTTAACCAGGGTAGAAAGTTAGTTACAGTACATACTAACATAAATACTGTGACACATACTTGTTATCTCAGCATTGGGGAATCATGAAGAGGTAGATCACTAGACCTCACTGGCCAGCCAGCCCTTCTGAATTGCTCAGGCCCATGCCCCAGCAAAAGAGTCCCTGTCTCAAACTAAACAAAAAAGCAAAAATAAATGAAAAAGAACCAGCCAAGATGGATGGATTACAGCCATTGAATGACATCTATGGACATGCAGTTAATCTCTGGTCTACAAATAGAGAGAGAGAGAGAGAGAGAGAGAGAGAGAGAGAGAGAGAGAGAGAGAGAGAGAGAAATGAAACATAAACATGTTTCTCTTCAGGCTCATGTATTACAAGCTTTGTTCACAAAAAGGCCATTATTCACAGAATTAGATACACACTTTTTCAACAAAGCTACTTCTAGCTTGACTGTGATTAAAAAGTTATTGTACTTACTGTTCTGGTTAGCTTTAGTGTAGAATTGTTAGCCTACAGTCATCTGAGAGGAGAGCCTCAACTGAGAAATTGTCTAGATCAATTTGACCTATGGGCGTATCTTGGGTTTGTCTTAATTGTTAGTTGATTTATAGAGGGCCCATCCCACTGTGGGTGGAACCATTCCTAGGTAGGTGGTCCTGGACTGTGTAAGAAAACTAAGTATAAGATGTTCTGTGAATCATCTAGCAAAACCTCTGTGATTTCTTCCATACTTCTTGACAGTTATGTTAGTTCCTTGTTTGGTTGTAATGCTATGTCTGATAGTATGTAGGACTGCCTTCAAGCTACTGCCTTGGCTTTCTCCGATCATGGGCTGTGATCTTGAGATTTAGCTAAAATATTCACCCTGTTGCTTTCGGTCAGAATATTTTATTACTCCAACAAAAGTGAAACTAAAACACTTGCCCTATGGGTATCTAATTTAAAAAATATTAAGAACTGCTATTAAGGAATAGTCTTAAGTTTTTCCCTTATGTTGATTAAGCTTAATCGCCACCAAATTGTGCTTAAATCATTGTCGATAAAGCTTCTTATTATACATTTCTGAATGATTCTCAGGATCACTGTCTCACAAGTAGAAATGAATATACTTAATGCAGGGGAAGTACACAGGTAAGGGACCCTTCTGTATCATCAATTAATCTGCAGGTTGTATAGGTCACACCTTCCAAATGTATTCCTAAACCATGTCTTCTTCTTAAGAATCACTAACTTCACAATCAAGCTCAGTTTGCACTTCCACATCAGTACCCAACAGACCTCTCTCCAAGAAAAGTTGATGTCTTTTGCCATCTTGAAATAAAGTCTTAATTCATAGTCACAACTTAGTTGCTCTTGCTGGATCAGCAGTTTCCCAGCTTTGTACACCTCCCTTACTTCCTATGACTGCTCTTCCTATCACTGTGTTTTCAAACTCTCCAGGCTTCTTCCTTAAGTCCTTTACATGAGTTTCAGACACTGAGAGAAACAATCAATCAATGGAACCTGTTGAAACTGAGAAGCTTTTGTCGAGCAAAGGACATGGTCAACAAGACAAAGCGTCAGCCTACAGAATGGGCAAAGGTCTTCACCAACCCCACATCTGACAGAGGGCTGATATCCAGAATATATAAAGAACCCAAGAAATTAGACATCAGAATGCCCAGCAGTCCAATTAAGAAATGGGCTATAGGTCTGTCTTATATTTTTCTTGTATTCCTTTTATTTAAAATATACTTTTTTCTCATATAATATATCCTGATTATGGATTTCCCTTTCTCTTCATTTTCCAGTATCCCTCCATCCAGATCCATACTCTCTCTGACTCTCATTAGAAAAAAAAAAGGCTTCTAAGGGAAAGTGCAATAAAATAAAATGAGATAAAACAAAAACTAATATATTGGAATAGGACAAAACAGACAGAAGGAAAAGAGCCAAAGAAAAGGCATAGGATACAGATATAGAGATGCCACTCATTCACACACTCAGGAATCATTAAAAAACACTAAACTCTTAAGGGAAGATACAGGCATCACATGATTCATTTTTTTTCTAAGTGTAACACCAAATGGAATAACTAATTTCTTAAGGAGTGAAACATATCATTATTTTAATAAATCATTTTAGTTTCTTCCAA
Organism: Onychomys torridus; assembly: GCF_903995425.1. Classification (NCBI taxonomy): domain Eukaryota; kingdom Metazoa; phylum Chordata; class Mammalia; order Rodentia; family Cricetidae; genus Onychomys; species Onychomys torridus. The sequence goes on along the minus strand of NC_050454.1, from coordinate 38,961,480 downwards.
TCAATGCCTCTAGCTATGTTATAATGAAATTTCTAATTTCCCTTTTCTTACCAGGTGGCATCTTCTTGACTTTTTCTTGGACAGATACCAGAACTTTTATAGCTGCTTGGGTTATTAGTTTATTCTTTTCCTCATTTATTTGAAAATGTCAATCATAAATTTTATCCAAATCATCTCCTACATTTACCATCTGTGATGACAGCTCTCATAGCATTGGAAATATTAAGGTGTGGGTGGACTTCCAGATATTTCTCACTCTCACATCTAGAAGCCAGCTCCATCTGGCAAGGGCATGACGTGACTAGAGTAGCAAATGTCTTCTGACCTGAGTCAGTGAGGCTGTGGGCTTTATTCTGTTGTTGTTGTTGTTCCTGATTTCTTTTTCTTCTGTGAAGTTCATTTCAATATGCCTCTGCTACTTTGGCCCAGCAATGCATGTATTTGATATATAGTGTGAGACAATTCCTTTGGGAGTAAGAGGTGACCCAGCTCGTGGATCACTGGGAAAGAAGAGCAAGCAAGATTCAGCTTCACATATTTCATGTTTTGTTCATTAAAGCCCATTGAAGGCTGCCACTAGGGTACCTCTTCCTTGTATGTGAGCAAGTCACGTAAGCTCCAGAGCCTTCTTATTATCCATCCAGCTCAAAGGCAGTTTACAGCCTTGCTCTATCCAGTCATAGTAAATAGTACACGTGTCTCTATATTATGATCACTGTGTGATGACTTTGGTTTCCAAAGAGAACAGAACTGGCTTATTAAATTGACGGGAACACAATATTCCTAGGCTTTTCACTGCTACGCAAACATGTAAGAAATAGCAAAGCTCTGAGGATGAGAGATTTAACTCACAGTTTTAGAGATTTGCAGTCCTTATTGCTTAAAGTATTAGTGGCAGAGTACAACATAGCAGTAGTGTGTTGCAGAGGAGACTGCGCATGCCATAATAGCATAGAAGCAGAAAGAAAGAGAGAAGATGGGTTCACGATTCTCAACATCTCCTTCTGAGGCATGCTTACAGTGACTAGACTTCCTTCCCTGCTTCCAAGAGTATTTGAACAGCACACACAGGTGTTCAAGCCTTTAACTAGAAGCCTTTTGTAAGAATTGTTGAGACACAAATGATTTTTTTTTTCAGACAGCTTCAAATATGTGAGAAATTCATCGAGCAGACCTCAGGTCAACCAAAGAATGTGCCTTCCATATTTATACAGGTAGATTCACAGAATGTATGAACCTAGAGGATCCTGATTCACCATTTCTGAAGAAAGCTTGTGACACAACAGTATAAATATATAGAATCTTTAACTTCCATCATCATTGGCAATGCTAGGTTGTGAAGAAATCCCATTTGACACTCATCTCTATGAGCATTAGAGTGTATATTAGTTATAGTATTTATTTCACCTTAAATGTTTTATATTAAATCATTTTCTATCTTTTCTATTATTATTTTACCAGTAATTAGTCATCCTCATGCTTAAGGGTTGTGAGACAAAATTATGCCAAATAGATTGACAAAAAAAAAAACTTTTAAAACTTTTGACAGTTTATATAGTGAAGGTTTTAAATATTCTGAATTTTTGTTTTGCCTTTCCTCCTTTTTCCAATAAAGAATTTCCTACCAATAACAGATGTCACTAGCCATAACTCAATTTACATTGCAAGTACTTTATTCTTATTTTATTCATTTTCATCTTTCTTATTTACCTTTTCTAATATCCTCTGCTTTTTCTGAGTTTACTATGATGTAGTTATTTGGTAAAATGTTAGCTATACCATAAGCTAATAAGTGTAAAACCATTCTGCTATTTCTGAATAATATCAGAAAATGTATTTTAAAAATGTATATTATATAAAGTTAAGAAGTAAATCCTTGGGATTATTTTTACCACTTTACAATGTTTCTTTTAAGGTAATTTCCATTTATATCTACGTCTATAAAAAAAAATCAAGAAAATATCTCATTTTCTTTGCCAAATAGCTATAAAATTCAATTATGTATAAAGGCAAATATCACTCTGAGTAAAGAATCAATCTGTAAAATTAACAGAATGAATCTTTTGTATCACCATGTCCAGAGCTTATTTTTGTGTGCTGTAATGGTGGCAATATTTCATATTTGAGTGTGGGATACAGAAAAGCAAACTGACAAACCACATCCTTCACCATGTAGTCGATCTCACCCCATCCCTTTCTTCCTCCCTTTCCTTCCTTCTTTCAAGGAAGTCTCCTAGGATTTGGTGGTCAGTTCACTTCTCATTCTTTTGGAACAGAAATTTGCATATCAAAGTCCAGATAGAAGTAAACAGACCCTTAAGTTCCCATCTGCTGTTCTCACTCTACTGAGACCTACATATGAATAAAGCAGTAGATTTGAGATGGCAGCTTCTCTCTTGAAATATACACCATCATCGTACAAGTGGCAAATCACACAAAATATTTAACATAGGTTTAAATGGTTTCATACTGAGACATGAATGTCAAAAGAAAATATTATATTTACTTAAAGGGAGTGGTGGTAAGAGGCGATTAGCAGGTCTTTATTGTACCTTGCTAGGATCTCATAATAAGGACATTGCCATTTTATGACTGAACTTAAATCATTATGAATACGCTGATCTTAAGTTTTAAAATTAGCACATATATTCTGACCCATTTTATCTGTAATTCACAGGAAAGGAATTCTAACATTACAAATAATAATTCAAAAATTTTAAACGTCAGAAATCAAGAAGAATGTTTATAAGATTTACTTCAGTCAACTCTGCACTGAGACAAGACAATTCAATAGAAGAGGCTTTACCCATGCAGAGTTCACTTTTACAGTGATCCTCTCTACCCTCCCTTTTGTTTTTCATGATAGTTTTAAAGCTTACCTTTCTTTATTACCATTACATGAATATGTACCTAAAAATACAACAAAACCCAGCCTTTAATAATGACTTCTGCTTTCTCAAATCAACTTCAGAATGGAAATTATTTTGTAAAACAATTATAAGAGTCAACACTGATTTAATGAGAACACTTCCTCTTTAGGTGTTCTAAGAGTAGTTCTTGTAGACAAATTTCTAAATGGTCTTATTAAACAAAAGCCTTAGTTCAGGGAAATAGGGACAGCCACCAGCCAACATTACCTCACCAACTCTGCAGCTTCCAAATATGAGTTACTTCCTGTCTATCCTGCCTTTATTGCCTTGCTGTTCTGCCCTCTCATTGGTTCTCTTAGCCCAGCTACCTCACTTCCTCTTCTTACATAGGTCTGTCATTTTCTGTCTGTCTGCACAGACCTCCAGGTCTCTATGGTTGGTACTGGGATTAAAGGTGTGTGTCACCACATTTGGCTCTGTATCCTAGTGTGGATTGAACACACAGAGATCCTGCCTGCTAAGTGATTGGATTAAGCATATGTGCTACCACTGCCTAAAGTCTTTGTTTACTTAAAATGGCTTGCTATATCCTGTGATCTCCAGGCAAACCTTTTTAAAGCAAAAATAAAATATCACCACATTTCAACACAAATAAAATATCACCACACATTCTATAATGAGGGTTGCAGACTGTGACGGCAGATCTGCTTAGGTCTAAGCTGAATTCTGCACCTACTACAAAACAGGGAAGATATCATGAAGTCTTTGCTAAAATTAAGAGAGGATTGACTATAACACCTTTGACCTTGTTAGTGTTCACTATTATTATGCAAATTTTCATAATTTTAAAAATAATGAGAGAATTTGAAATCTTTTAGGGAAAATAGAGAGAGGAAAGAGTGATAAATGTCTGGAGGGAGAGAGGTTGAAAGAGTAAATATTCATGGAATAGTTTTTTTTTAATAAAAACAGTTCTTACACTAGAGGTTTGAAACTAGAAAAAGAAAATGTTACACATTTTTTCAGAAGTGAATATACTCATGTCTCCTGAAGACTACTAGATTTGATAGAACTGTAGCTATTTTAAGTCTGCTAATGATGTGACATGAATAAACATTAACAGGTTAATGAAACTCCTGTCTGAAAGTAAGTGAAATCCAGTTGCTTGTTTAATGTACCAAAACCCAACTTTCTAAATGCTTCATGATGGTCTCAGTTCCTCTTAGAACCACTAGAAATAGCTGCTGTCCCAGGGGCATGCTGCCTTTAAAGAGATCCTATTTTTTATTAACATTCCTTGTGGATTGGACTTCCATTATATGGTTAGGGGTAAAATATCTTGTTGATGACCCATTTCTAATAGTTCTTAATCAAGAATGATTTGCAGTTGAAGAACATAGTTTTCCTTCACATTTGGTCTTCATTCCCACATCCTAGACCCCTGTCTAGTATTTCCATTAATTTCCTTTTGTTACGATCTAGCATCTTGTGTATGTTCAGCATTATTTCAGAGTTTTTATGTGTTTTGTATTGATATCCCCAGACTGAAAAATATAAAGGAAGAGATTGTGCAGAATACAAATACTAATGCTCAGCTGGTCCATCAAGAAATGTTTGAAGGAACAGTCTTATTTTTCTCTGTAATTTTTCTAATGACTAATTGCATAGAGGACCTTACCAATTTGCAGTGTTTATTCCTTGAGTGAATGATTAGAATTTTTTTTCTTTTTTAGGGAGTGAAGGGCATTGAGACAGGATCTCACTATATAGCACTTGGTGTCCTGGAATTTACTATGTGGACCAGGCTGGATTCCAACTCCAAGAGATCCACCTGCCTCTGCCTCCTGAGTGCTCCTGTGTGCTGGGATTAAGAGCAGATGCCTCTACACCTGGCTTCTTAGAACAATTTTAAGCACATTCAGCAACAGTTACCTTATTTGTAACATGAAGTCATTGTTTTTCCTTATGATTGTTGGGGAGGATTAACTACCAAATACAGCTTAAACATAGAATATATTATCTGGTGATGTAAACTGCATTATGTATTAATGATATATTAATATCTATTTTAACAATTTTAAAATTGACTTAAAAGAAAAAGATAAAATAGCCAAATATGATTTACATAATAAAATATTGGTACTGATTTTTGAAAAAATCATTACTTTGAAAGAAGCTGTATGACAGTTAGGGTTAGGATCTGTCCTTAGTGCATGAGCTGGCTGTTTGGAACCTTGGGCTTACACAGGGACACTTTGCTCAGTCTGGAAGGAGGTGACAGGACCTGCCTGTACTGAATCCACCAGGTTTAAATGAATCCCCAGGGGAGTCTTGATCCTGGAGGACGTGGGAATGGAGGGGAGGTGCTGGGGGGATGGTGGGTGTGGGAGCGGGAGAGGGGAGGACAGGGGAACCCATGGCTGATGTATAAAATTTAAAACACATAATAATAAAGAAAAAAATTTTAAAAAGAGAAAGAAGCTGTAAAAGAATAAAACACAAAAAGTACATACTAATTAATATGTTGTATATAATATATAAATTTTAGGTAATGTAAACTATTTTCTCCTGGCAACAACAGGAGAGTAATTTATTGATGCAGGATATAAAGAAAAGCAAATTTGAAAAGAGCTACAAACTGAATGGGGAAAAGGGTGGTTTTTCTTAAACTCTATTGTGCTTATAGTTTCATCCAAATTCATCAAACTGTGTTATCAAATTACAGCTTATTTTATAAAAATTATATCACAGAACAAAATGTTTTGCATCTTTTTAGTTTTGAGTAAACAAATAAGAGAAAATTTAGAGTTATGATTGTTTTAATCATACAATAAAGTATTTATAATTTTTAATTTTTTATATGCTCAATTTTGATCCTACTCATTCCTATTTCCAAGTCATCTCAGACCCTCCCACATTGCGATTGTCCAAATTCAGTGTTACAATGTTATTTTTCTTTCTTTGACTTTCTATCTCTCTCTAAAAACCAAAACAGAACAAACCAAAGAGACAAAAGCAACAAACCATACCAAAAAAAGACAAAAAAAAAAACGAAAAGAAAAGAAAAAGAAACTCAATAAAACTTGGGACCTGTTTTGTGTTGATTAACTCCTTTTGAACATGAGACCTGCCCTGGAGTTTAGTTGATATCTATATAAGCTACCTAACCTCCATCAGGATCATTGATTCTAACTCCATCCATTTGCCTTCAAATGTTGTGATTTCATACTTAGCTGTTAAGGAAAAGTATTCTTGTTATGCAATTGTACCACATTTTCATTATCCATTAATCATCAGATGGACATATAGGCTGTTTTAAATTTCTGGCTACTATGAATAGAGCATTAATTGGCATAGACTTTCAGGTGTCTCTGTAGTGAAATTTGGAGTTTTTTGTAACCTTCTTTGTAGCTTTTATGTCAGTTATCACGAGTCAACACTGAACCTCAGTGCTCCCTGTGAAATTAGGTGATCTGTCCTCTCCTCACATTCTGACTACCATCTTCAGAGAAGATAAGGCCACCATCTATAGGATGTACCTAGTTTGTTACCCCAACTAGCCCTCCCTTTGATATCCACTTCATCTAATTAGCACCATACCGTGTATCAGCCCCATCATTTCTGTAACTACTTAAGGTCTTGTAACATCATTTATTCCTTATGATTTCCCATTAAAAAGTTTCCTAACCTCCATTTTGCTTCTAAATACTGTAAGAAGTCCTTTCAATGAATTTGTCTGTAGAGATATGTATATCATTTTGTTATTATCGCATAAATTGCTTTGTTAAATATATTTATGGGTTCCAAATACAGGATATGAAGTAGAAAAGTATCACTAGATAAAATAACATTGTGCAAAATTTCGAGAAATAGAAGCAGAAAACATACATGTGTAAACTATGACTTATAGTATAAGAGTAAATCTTTTAGTTTTCATGAACCAAATAACCTTTTTAAAGAATTAAAAATCATTATTAAAACCTAAAATCAGAATTTAGACAAGGATGTTAAGGACTTTAGTTTTCTGATTCATTTTTGTAAATGCTTTTTTGACCGCAATCTGCCCCTCTACATTATTTAATGATATGATATTAAAATCAACACTTTAATTTCTCTGTAATGACATTTTAGGAACAAAATGTCTTCCTGACAAGTTTTAATTTCATCATTATTTTCTAAACTGTCATAATGAAATTGTTTCAGCTGTCAAAAATAAAAACATATTCCATTTAAAAGATATATTTTTCTTTGAAAGAAATTGTGTAATCTTGTCGATGCTTTGTTTTTCCTGAGATCATTAGATGTGTGAGCAGATATGAGCAAACTGAATTCTGCTCCTCTTCATTGCAGTAAAGTCTTTCTAATGAGTAATCCCAGGGCTGTACCTGTCCCAGTCTTGATATCTCCATGTTTATAGACAATATGTAAGGGTATTTATTGTCCAAAAATACACTATAGGATAGTGTGAGTGAGAGAGAGAGAGAGAGAGAGCGAGAGAGAGAGAGAGAGAGAAACATTTGAGTTTATTGAAAATAGCCAATATAAGCAAGCTAAACCTGAACAATTTTAAACAATCAGGTTACAAGGAAAAGAAAAAAAAATCATCTGTTCAAATATAACAGAATTCCCAATATTTTGAACACTATTTTGTCCCCAGAGGAGAGTTCAAGTAGAGGATAACATGCTTTAACAGTTGACTCAGAAGTTCAGAGAGATCCTAGATGCAGATAATTTTCTAAAATGAGATTACTGCATCTAGGATCTCTCTGAACTCACACACACACACACACACACACACACACACACACACACACACACAGAGAGAGAGAGAGACAATAATGAGTTTAGGTTTCAATTGACCTGCTCATGGAATTGTAACAGGTAAATCATTAGCATACAAAGGTCTTCTCTCTTATACTTTGTACTTTGTTCTGAATATTTAGTTTCCTAAAGAGTTGGAAAACTCCCTTTATAGTTGTACTGTTTTAATGACACCTGTTTTACTTATTCATTCATTTATTGATTGATTCATTCATTCATTCATTCATTTATTTATTTTGTCGGTCTCTGTAGCCCAAGCCAACCCAAAATCCATTATGTAGCTCAGGCTAAACTTGAGCCTGGGTCATTCCTGCTTTCTATGTGTTGCCACACTTGGCTTAGAAGTTAAATATATATATATATATATATATATATATATATATATATATATATATAGATATAGATAGATAGATAGATAGATAGATAGATATAGATATAGATATAGAAGATAGATATAGATATAGATAGATATAGATAGATATAGAGATAGATAGATAGATAGATATAGAGATAGATAGATAGAGATATTTTTCACAGGCAGTTTTATTTCCAGAATACATCAGATAACTCAGAAATCTAAGAATATGTGGATGCCCTACTCACTATCAAACCTGTTGCTTCTAATTTTCATTTCAATTTTGAATTTTTTTTTCTACAATCACCATTTTGGAGATGAGCTAGTTAAATCCGGAACAGATGAGGTGATGTGCACCTGTTAATCCAAGACTTACAAGAGTGAGTCAATAAGATGCTGATGACAAGCCAGTCCGGGGTGCATAGCAAGACTGACTCAAAGAAGGAGAGTGAAATATCTCCCACTCTTCCATCAGAAAAGGGCACACACACTCCAGAAATTCTCTGTATTGGTTATCTCCTTGCTTGCTTTTTTTTTTTTTTTTCGTACCCTTTTCTCTCCGTTCCTTATGCACTGGCATGTGCCTTACCCTTTCAGCAGTTCACATCCCTCAGCAGGAGGCTTTGCAGATATAATTCATCTTTTGTGCAGAGGTAAGCTCTGGGGGATCCTAACTTTCACAGATCCAGGACTATGCATCATGCCCTTTCTCCAACCTTCTATTCCTATCAGCTCCCAAGCATATTTTGAGAGTATTATGACCTCTCATGTTTTAAGTACTTTTCTCCTTAATTCCTTGTTATTTAATATTTGATTCCTATATATAGGTATCTTCTGAAAACAGCCCTTAAGTTTCCATTTATAAAAGAAATAGATTTGCTCTAATTATAAAATTCTTCTCTATATATGTTCTTTTGGCAGAGCTGGAATTTTAGCCTTAAAACTGCAAGATTTTTTTGTAGCACATTACATATTCTAAAATAATTTTCTTTGTGTTGCAAATTTATGTTTATAGATGTATGTTTCTTCCTTTGTGGACAGATACCCACATTTAGAGTTCAATGGGCATTTTTCTTTTTTAATTGCTTGATAATATCTCTAGATTTTTCTTCATTTTTTATAACAAAAAATAATAGTGCTTTAAATCTTTTTTTTTTTTCTTCTGTAGTCAGAGTATTGTGAATCAAATACATTTCTTCCAAGCTCAAGTGTTGACATACATTTGTCCTGATAATGGCGACAGCTAGAGGCGGGGCCTGTGGAAAGTGATAGAGGTCAGGAAGGCAGAAATGTCATGAATGGGATTTATTCTGTTATAATGGAGGCCACACCAAGTTCTGTTGTACCTTCTCTGGGCTGAGAACACAGTTAAAAGATAGACCTTTAAACCTAGACGTGGGATGTCACAGACTCTCAGGAGCTGGGCAACTGAATTACTGGACTTTCAACTTCTAGACACACACACACACACACACACACACACACACACACACACACACA